>NW_027186458.1:9195293-9198196 GCF_028583685.1 Petaurus breviceps papuanus
CTCTCTCTCTCTCTCTCTCTCTCTCTCTCTCTCTCTCTCTCTCTCTGTCTCTGTCTCTCTCTCCTATCCCATGGTCTCTCTCATAGGTTCTATTTCTTCTTTACAACATGACTAATCTGAAAATATGAATAGATATGTAGAGCCTATATAAAATTATGCACCATTTTGGGATGGGGGAAAAGGAGAGATGAGGAGAAAATTTGGAACTCAAAATCTTATGGAAATAAAAAACTAAAAATAAATAAATTTGAAAAATAAAATTTGTAAAAATTGTTTTACATGTAATTGGGGAAAAATAAAATTTATCTTTTCTAAAACAAAACAAATCATTCTTGTTCAGATAAAGACAAAAAAATTATCAGTTTTTGAAAGACTAAACATGTAATATATTTTCTATGTCAAACAAACTTTTTATAGATTTATATCTAGAAATATCAATTTCATTTTAAGATAAATTGAGAACTGCTTCTATAGAATGGTCAAGTGATTAATAAGCAAATGTTTTATTTCACTTAAGGGCAGTTTTAAAATTTAGAAATATATTAAAATATAATTTTGTAAATTTATCCACAGTGCCAACTTTCCCATAAATGCAGTAACTTTGGACTTTGTGCTGTATCAGATTATGAATTTAAGAACTTTACACTGATTTTTTTAGATGTCTCAGTTTTTTTTTTCAAAAAAATTCCAAGAGGATACTTTTCTCTTAAAATGAATTTGCTTCATTTGTATTATTGTCACTAAGAAAAATGACAATTTCTTCTGGATCTGGGCCCTTACCAAAGCATGATAACTAGGGGATTGTCTAAGATCTGGGATCCAGGTCCCCAGTATCTTTGGGAAAAGTCCTATATGCATTGGGAACTCATTTGAGACTTTCCATCTGAGGGAGAAGCTTTTTGGGGATACCTTTTCCTTGTCTTTAATAATCCCTCATTCTACCTCCTACTGTGTCTGATATACATCAGAACTACCTTCTCTTCTCTGACACTGCCTCATCACCTGGACTATTTTTATCAGTCTATTATAGCCAATTCCAAGGTCTCCTTGCTCCAGATTTCTCCATCAGCCAGTTCCCCTCCAGTCAGCTGTCAGAGTGTCCTACAGAACACATCTGGCCACATCCCATCCCCCAGTTCAATTACCTCTAGTGACTCCCTGTTCCCTCCAAAATCAAATATAAAATCTTTGGCTTTTAAAATCCTCCATAAACTGGCCCATCTTACCTTTCCAGTCTTCTTATACCTTACTCCTTTCCATGAATTCTTTGAATTTTCACTCTTTACCCCGTCCCAGGGCTGCTCTTGTTTCTCATTTCTTGACTTCTGTATCCCCCAGCTTCCTTCCATCTCTGCTCCAATCTTATTTTGTGCAAGAAGCCTTTTCCAGGCCTTCTCAGCATCAGTGCCTTCTCTCTGAGATGGCTTCCAACTCATCCTGTCATGTATATACATATGTGTTTGTACATAGTTGTCACGGGACAAGGATCTCATATCCAGAGTCCAGTAGGCAAACTAAGCTATTAACAACCCCCCAAATGTGTTATATGGTTAGGACTCCCTGTCTTCTTTTCCATCACCAGTCTGCCGCTAGGGAGCTACACCAATTTTATTTTGTTTCATGGTTTACCAAGGTTAAAAAAAGGTATCATCATTTGATGGCCAGATGACTAGACAGGTTCCTCTCTGTAGTTAGTTAAATTGGTCCTTTGGAAAGCAGGTTCGGGCTACCTGGATATTTTCAGTATGGTAGACTCTGTTAAAGCTTGTCCTATGCAGACAAATTCTTTGAGAGTCCTGAGTCACCTGGCCCTTGCAATCATTTGACATAATTTGACATTCTTGCTATAAAGGCAACCAGAAAAAGACTTACACGAACTGATGTATATTAAAACGGATAGAACCAGGGGAATGCTATACATGGTAACAGCAACATTAGAAGATGACTGACTTTAATGACTTAGCTCTTCTCAGCAGTGCAATGATCCAAGACAACTCTGAAGGACTTCTGGTATAAAATGCTATCCATTCCCAGAGAGAGAACTGATGGAGTCTGAATACAGATTGAAGCTGACTTTTAAAAACTTGCTTTATTTTTCTTGGGGAGGGAAATGTACCTTGCTGCCTCAGTTTCCCCATCTGTAAAGTGAGGGCTTGTTTGGGCTGAATGATGCTCTCAGGTCTGACCTTCCTGGTCCGAGGTCCTTCCCGGGTCTGACGTTCTCTGTATGCCCTGACATGTCTCTTGGTTCTGGCATTCTATGCTCCGAGGTCCTTACCAGTTCTGATATGAACATGAACAGAAGGTGCTGACATTTCTATAGCCTTCTCCACTCCAGAGGCATTACTGCATCTGAGCCTCAGCACAAGTTTGTGAGGTCCCACTGCAAGTATTCTTATGTGAATATTATTCAAATGATGTGGAATGCCACCTTGGAAACTTACAGTCTCTTGATTGTTCTCACCCTTAGTTTTCTCATCTGTAAAATGGGGATAACGATAGCACTTATTTCCAGCAGTTGTTGTTTGGATCATGTGAGATATTTGTAAAGTGCTTTGTAAGCTTCTAGGGGAGTGGGGTGGTGCAGTAGATAGAGCAATATGCCTAGAGGCAGGAAGACTTATCTTCCTGAGTTCAAATATGATCTCAGACACTTATTAGCTCTGTGATCTTAGGCCATTCACTTAACCCCATGTGCCTCAGTTTTCTCATCCATAAAAATGAGCTGGAGAAGGCAAATCACTGCAGTGTCTTTGCCAAGAAAACCTCAAAGGGGGTCATGAAGAGTTAGACACAACTGAAATGACTGAACGACAACATTGCAAGCATCAAGTCCTAAATAAATACTTGCCCTTAATATATATATATATATATATATATATATATATATATATATATATATA
>NW_027186458.1:9198206-9226387 GCF_028583685.1 Petaurus breviceps papuanus
TATATATATATATATATATATATATATATATATATATATATATATATGCATTTACATTTTAAGCACGAGGAAGCCCAGGTTCAGCTGTGGTAAGGGACTCACCCAGTGCTGCCCAGATACTAAGTGTCAGAGACCAGACTCAAGCCCGAGTGCCAGGAACTGGTTCTGATTCCAAGGATGGGTCCCTGGTAGTTTAGGCTGGACATTAGAAGAAAATGATATTCATAGACCTTCCAACAGTGACAGAAGGAGCAGAGGAGTGACATCCCACAAGGATGTTCAGTGGGGAGACCATTTTGTTTCCAGGAACTCAGTTTCCTGGGGTTGGTCATGTTGTCTGTCCATGGTCAGAAGCCTCAGAGAGAGAACCGGAGTTCCCCAGGGTCTTTCATATTCAAGTGACCAGGAAGCCATATCTACAATCTGCATTAGCCCCCTGACCTAATTGAGCTTCCATACTGTGTGAGCATAAGAACTAACCTCAGCTGCATGCGATGCTGTTGTTGTTGAGGCATGGAGTTATTGATTAATAACTGATGGTTATTGTGCAATTTAGCTAAGTAAGAGGTGACTGGGCATGATGGGTTGTGTGTGTGTGTGTCACATATCCCCCCCCCCACATACACACATCCACTGACTTGGGGTCAACCTGCATCACTCTCTCCCAGTCCCAGGTGCTTTCAGTTCCTTGCCAATCTCTGAGGCTACTTAGGGTTCACAGCCATGTTGCCATCCGCCATGTTCTGTTATCACTTTTTGAGAAACATAAAGACCAATTTGACCTCAATCACATTGACTACATGCATAGGTTGGGGTTCCTTCTTCTTGGTGTCTGCTGTCGAAATTCTAATGCTCCCTGGATGAAGGTTGCCTAGCCAGAGGGGAAAGGGCAGGGCAGCAGAAGACCTCTGAAGACACGTCAATTGCACCTACATGTATGTTGACTCGTCTTCCATCAGTTTCTACCATATCGGGGTTCCAGTAACTGTCTCTCCCTCCTGTTATCACAACTATATTCTACTCGAATTATTGAATGAGATGGTGTATGTGAAGTGCTTTGCAAACCTTAAAGCTCTATATAATGTCTATCATCATCATCATCACTGTTCTCCTCCTCCTCCTCCTCCTCATTGCTCTGCATGTGCTCAATAACTACTCCACACTCCATCACAAGTATCCAGGAACTCACTTGCTGATGCCTCTCACTAAACATCCTATCCATTTGCTCAGAACTTTGGGAATCATTACTAATTAAGGGCAGCCTCTCTCTCTCCTTTCCTCTTCCATACCCCATTGTCTGCCTTTTCAGTTAGGCATCCCCAAAGTCCAATACCAAACGGTGGCCATTAGGTAACAGAGTAAAGTTTGATGCCAGACATGGTAGATGTCCATGGTAGGAGTTCAAAAGTACAGAAAGATTAATAAGGTTCAGAAAGGTCTTCAGGATATCAGCTTAGCTCAATTACTTCCAGGTCTTCTTTAACCATTTGCATCACCATGGTCTGGGTGTACTTTCCAGAGAATAGGACCTTTAGCTTGATTTCTAGAAAGATCTTCTTCTCCACCCCCTCCTTTCCTCTTAAAGAATCTAGGTCTGGTTGCCCAGCTCTGCAGATTCCAGATTCCATGTTCTGCTCACCTGAGCCTGGGGAGGTTGAAGCTGGAAGTAATGGAGATGGCTGAGGCCGCCCAAATTCATATGCAAAACGGATTTGTGAAACAGAACCCTCTCGTGAGTAATTCACTGTGGGGGTTGGATTTTGTTGTGGTTGTTTTCAGTCCTATCTATCTCTTCATGAGCCCATTTGGGGTTTTCTTGACAATCTCGTATTGGATTGATAACCTCAAAGAAGAAACGACTCGGTGAACCTTTAAAAATGAGTGACCCCGAATGACCTAGGTATAAAGCCTGATACTGTAAGCAATCTGGGAGAGCAAGGGATAGTTTACCTGTCAGATCTATGGAGAGGGGAAGACTTCAGGATGAAAAAAAGAGTATAAAATTCCCAATGGATAATTTTGATTACATTAAATTGAAAAGCTTCTGTACAAATAAAACCAATGTTACCAAGATTAAAAGGGAAGTGGAAAATTGAGAAAGAATTTTTACAACCAGTGTCTCTGATAAAGGACTCATTTCTAAAATATACAAAGAATTGAGTCGAATCTCTAAGAATACAAGCCACTCCCCAATTGATAAATGCTCAAAGGATATGAACAGGCAGTTCTCAGAAGATGAAATTAAAGATATCTATAAGCATATGAAAAAATGTTCTAAATCACTATTGACTGGAGAAATGTAAATCAAAACAACTCTGAGGTACCACATCTCACCAGTCAGATTGGCTAAGATGACAAAACAGGAAAATCATAAATACTGGAGAGGATGTGGACAAATTGGAACACTAATGCATTGTTGGTGGAGTTGTGAACTGATCCAGTCATTATGGAGAGCAATCTGGAACTGTGCCCAAAGGGCTATAAATAAGGACATACCCTTTGACAATAATACCACTTTTAGGGTTATATCCCAAAGAGATCAGAGAAGTGGGAGGAGGACCCATATGTACAAAAAATATTTATAGCAGCTCTTTTTGTGGTGGCAAAGAAATGGAAATCAAGGGAGTGCCCATCAATTGGGGAGTGGCCGAACAAGTTGTGGTATATGCGTGTAAAGGAATACTACTGTGCTATGAGAAATGAGGAGCAGATGGACTTCATAACAACCTGGAGAGACTTATACGAATTGATGCTGAGCGAGAAGAGCAGAACCGGGAGAAATCTGTTCACAATCACAGACACAACATATGCATGATGACCAACGTCAATAGGCTGGGTCCATTTCAGCAATGCAAGGTTATAAGACAACTCCAAAAGACACATGATCAAAAGAGATGTCCACACCCAGAGAAAGAGCTGCAGAGTCTGAAGGCAGATTGAAACAAACTACTTGCTGTGTTTCTTTTTCTTGTTTTGTTTCCTCTTTCCCACTGATCAGTCCATCAGTTATAATCCTTTATAACCTGATGAATGATTAATGTGAAGATATTTGTAGATCCCATATTAGAGTGCATGCTGCCATAATGGGGGGAGGGAGAGAAAATTTGAAACTCAAGGGACTGTGGAACTGAATGTTGTAAACTAAAAGTAAATACACAAATCAATTTAATTAATAAAAAGACCACACACACAAATGAGTGACCCAACTACTGCTAGTTTGTTTTTTCTTATTGACTGAAGATTGTCTAAACTCTTTTGAGCCTTTTTAAAATACAAATTCACTTGCACACCTTACATTGGAGGATGGTAAAAAGTTATGAACCCTACCAACTCACAAAGTGGAGATCAGTAGAGAGGAAGTCAAAGCAATAGTGAGCTTAGTGTAGGAACCCAAATAAGCCAAATCATCCCAGCACTCATTATAGATGGAACTGGGAGGAAGACAATAGGTCAGTGAGTATTTCTGCAACACACTGTTCTCCTCATTTATGACAGTGAAGCCATCACATTTGTACACAAGATTTCAGTCCCTGACATACTATCTGAGGAAGAGGAAATGGCACAGAAGATGAAAAGCAGATCAGAGCAAATATACATAGAAGTCCCTGCTGAAAATAATGTAATTCTGAAAGCATTGAGGAATGAATTTCCAAGATATATGAAAATGGGGAAGACAGAATGACTAGAAAAGAGAAAGTGGACAAGGTCACATAAAAGATGTTATACTATGGAATTCCAAAATATTCTTCTTCTTTTTTTTTTTTGCTTTTTAGAGAGGGGAAGGTAGGGCAATTGGGGTTGTTACTTGCCCAAGGTCACATGGCTAGTTTTGTGTTGTGTCTGAGGACAGATTTGAAGCAAGGTCCTCCTGACTCCAGGGCTGGTGTTCTATTCACTTCGACACCTAGCCACTCCCAAGATATTCTTGACCACAAAAAACTCGTTTCTAGAATGCCAGAATTCTTCTGTAGATGTCATATGGTTGAAAATAATAGAACCCCCAGGGGCGGCCAGGTGGCTCAGCAAGTAAGAGCACTGGCTCCAGTGTCAGGATGACCTGGGGATCAAATCTGGGCTCAGATACTTAGCACCACACCCAGAAATAACTGGCCGTGTAACCTTGAGCAAGTTACTTAACCCCGATTGCTTATAAAAAAAAAAAGAAAGGAAATGGACTGGTAGTGTAGAGGAAGGGAAGGATGACAGAAGGGTGGCTCACTTGCTGCCCTGACATCTAGGAAATCCACAGGTCCCAAAGGGTAGATTATCTGCAGAGGATGGATGGGGAGCCCTGCTCTCTCTCTTGAGCTGTTATTTCTGAACCTGGAGTCAGGAAGACCTGAATTTAAATCCTGTGTCAGACACATACAAGCTCTGTGACCCTAGGAAAGTCACTTAACCTTTCCTAGACTTGTTTTTCTCATCCATAAAATGGGGGTAATAATAGTGCCTACTTCATGAAGCTGTTGTGAAGCTCAAATGAAATGATTCATGTAAAGGGATTTGGAAACATTAAAGAGATTCTTCAGTATCAGCTATTACTGTATGGACATGCCAGCAAACAAAGTTGAGGAGGCAGGAGAACTGAGAGAGAGCGGTGTCATGGAAAGCATGAGAAAAGGTGGCTAACAGTTACAAAAATGCAGCAGAGGAGGCAGGAAGCATTAGGACTGAGGAAAGACCACCAGATTTGGCAATGGAGAGATCACTGGGAACTTTGGCAAGAGCAGTTTCAATTGAGTAATGTGGCTGGAAGCCATATTGCTTCACTAAGCAGCCATCCACTTTCTGTTAGAATATGCGTAATGATGGAGAACTGAACCAGGCTCTCCACCTCCTCTCCCCACTTCCTCCTCCCCACACCCAAGCACCCCACATGCCCCCTACCCTGAGCATAGCTCTTTCCTATAGCTCTAATTGTGAGGACATTTTCTCCCGTGCTCAGGGGAGCCTGACTTCTTCCAGAATAGCCCTCTTAGTACTGAGAATCCCTTCTCTCGTCTTCCTGACACCCTGGACCAGGAACCGTGCTGCTTGCTCCTCTCTGCCACTTCCAGACCCTCCCTCCCATTTTCCAGCATCTGTGGCTGGTCCCTCCATGTGTCCACATCACCGGATCCTCCCCAGGTTGCTGTTGCAGGCACCCCCAGCCGCCTCCATTCCAGTTCCCATTCTGATTCATGTTATTCTTCTTCAGTTCAAGCCAAGCCCTTCAATATCTACTCCTTGATGCCCCTGGAATCACCCTGCACTCCCAGACCATTGATCTCTTCAGTTCCCAGTCCTTAGACCTTCATTTCATCTCCCCCACCCACCTTAGCTCTCACCCTCTCACATAGTGGTTCTGCCTTTGTGACTCTGACCATGGTACTTACCTCACAGGGCTTTGGAGGGGTGGGTTCAAGTGAGTTAGCGTATGGGAGACTTTTTACACATTTTTTCAAAGCTGTCTGAACCTTGGTTACACCATCATCAGCCTCGTCTCTCCATTATAGCCATTGGTCCACACTCCTCATCTCCTTCCACAAAAGCCTTGACCCCTTGATGGGAAGGGCCACCTTTTGGTCCTTCTGTTACGTTTGTTGAAGTTTGGGGACCAGTCGCCTGCCAAAGAAGGGAGAGTTCGGCCCCCAGGGTGAGCAATAGTGGGATCAGGGCAAGATGTCCTGTGAAGGTTTTTCCATTTCTGCTGTCTACACTATTCATGAGGGTCTTCATCACTCCCACACCCACATGAGAAGGCTTATGAGTAAGAGGCAGAATGAGACTCCCCAGGCAGCCCAGAAGATGCTCATTGGCTCATCTCCTTTGTGGAGGAGGCAGTAATGATTGGCAACCTCGATCCAGATTCCCATGGGGCATGACATGAGATTCAGAAACAAGGGCAAGTTGAGAATTCCTGCAGTCAGACAAAGAACGTCACAGCTTTGCTCGTAACAAAGATTCTCTGGACAAAACACAGGACTTGGAGTTAGAGAGACCTGAGTCCAAACCTTGCCTTACTAGCTGTGTGACCCAGGGAAAGTCACTTGACATATCTCAGCCTCAGTTTCCTCTTCTGTAAAATGTAAATAATAACAGCACCTCCCTCCCAGGGGATCAATTAGTTAACAGTTGCAAAGTGCTTTACAAACCTTTAAGTGCTATATAAATGCCAGTTATAATATTCAGCAAAGAATGAGAAGTGGTGAAGAGGAGGGAGTGACCTCTTACAGCCAAAGTAAACAAGTGTCAAAACTAAAGTTCCCATATTTATGTTTTAATTGATATTATTTTCAAATCATGGAACAAAACAAGCATTCCCAAAATACGATACTTATAGGAGAACCTTGCAGGCACTCAGGCAGAGCCCACTTGCTCTGAGTTAACACAGAGTTCTAGCAGCTGGTGATGTTGCTTTATCTGAATGGAAGCAGCTCATTTGGATCGGCAGGAGATGAGAAACAGAAGGAGGGGGTGACAGTGACATCGGTGCGATGTAAAGGAAGTACAATGAATAGCAAGGGAGGAGACAGAAAGAGAGGGAAGGTCAGACATAAGAACTCAGCGAAAGGAGCTACTGGGGCCACCTGGAATGAGGTTCCCAATGGTTCCTGAGGGCATGACTGTGTATATAGAAACATATGTGGATACATGCTAAATATATGTGCACACACATATACCGATGGTTACAGACATGTGTGTGCACATGCATCGGTGTGTGTATATTCGCATGCGTCTGTTTGCATTTTGTCTCCCCTGCTGTGAAGTTCTTGGGAGCAGGGAGTGATCTTTGCCTCTCTTTGTATTGCCAGCATTAGTGCTGTGGCTGGTACACAGTAAGTGCCTTAAAATGTTCCTTGGTTGTTTCATAGACTAATCGCAGAACCACTGGATGGTGCAAATGGAAAGAACACCCAGGACCCTTGGAACCCAGGTCCACCATCTTATTGATAAAGAGACAGAGGCCCCAGAAATGTACATGAAGTCATCCAGAAAAGGTAAGTTACATTCAGTGTTCTCTGCTCTCAGAGGGAGGAGAGAATAGCATCCAATAAAGAAAAACCATTTCCCATAAAAAGGTCTAAAAATTGTCCCAAGAGTCCCCTCCAGCCAAAGAGTTCTCTGAAAATTCATCTGTGTGGAACTCACCCATTTTCCCCAAGTGGCAGCAGATAAGTCATGTCGCAAGAGAGGAAGGGGAAAAAGGGGGAGGACTGGACTCATCAGCTTCCCTTCTGGCCTTGTTCCCTTTTCTCACTTCCTTCTCTCGATCAATGATCACGTCATCTTCCCAGTGACCCAGACTCAGGATGACAGAGTTATCCTTAACACTGCTGGCTCCCTCAACCCCATCTCCAGACAGCCAACAGATCCGGTGGATTCTAAAGAACTCTCCTAGTTCCTTCTTGATTTGGTCATTACTTTCTATCTAGATTATTTGGGTGGGCTCACAAAATTGGTCTCATAGTTGGAAGGGCCTTGTAGCCCACCATCCCAGCCATGTTACAAAATAGATGAGAAGTCACAGCCTTTACCTGGCGCCCTCCAGTGAAAGGAAGCCCACGACCTCCGACGAAGTCCTTGTCCTTTGAGCCAGTTTGAATGCCTAAAATGCCTTTCCTGACTTCCATGGGAAATCTATCTGTGACAACCTCTCAGGTCTTCTAGTTCTCCTCACTGAAGACATTTAGGATGGGCTCGGTCTTTTTCCATGGTAGGCATGCAAAGACAAACATGAAATGACCCCTGCCATCATGCAACTCACGTTCTGTTGGGGAGACCACATGAGCACACATAGATTTATATAGAAAGGTACAAGATTAGTACAAGGCAATGGGGGAGGGGCAGAGGAAGTTCCTGGTAGCTGGAGGGGAGGCTCAAGAAAGTGACCCTTGAGAGGAGCTTTGAAGGCACTAAGTGCCCAGAGGTGAGGGGAGAGTGCATTCCAGGCAGGAGGCAGCCAGGGCAGAAAATGGAGCGTCATGCGTAAGGAGCGTTATCAGGGTCAACCCAAAGCCAGCCCTGAAAGCTGAGCTCTCTTTGCTCTAATAATTTGCCTCAGAAAGGTGTGAACTGCCTTCCTGTCACACTCTCCTGATCATGGAAAGAAAAAATAAGGGAATCAGAGAGAGGCAGGTTCTGTCTTTCCCCATCCTCCTCCATCTTCATCTCCCTCCCCTTTATCCCCTTCTTTGAAAAATGCTGTGTTTTGGAACAAGAAATATACATCACCTTTCCTGCTGAGTTTCTATTCTCTCTTACCAAATGCACCAAAATTTGTTGTGCCTAAGGCAAAAAGAGCTTTGTCCTCGTGACAACTTAACTGATATAGGCTGTTTTTGACTGTCTAAATTAAGGCTTGCCAGAATCTAAAATCTGTTAACCAGTCACTTAGCTATGGCAACCAGGATCATTCTTAACGGAGGGAGATGACCCAGATCTTCCCTGCACATTAGTGATTAAAGAGATGGTTTGGGTGATTCCCCTTCCCTCAGCTAAGATTCTGCTCTTAGCTAAGGGACTTGGAGAGCCATTAATTTTAAACTATGCTAACTGATAAATTAATACTCCTACAGGCCACTTCAGCCCCTCACATCAAAGATTAGTTCCAGATAAAAAGATAAGGTTGAAGATAGCCTTTGGTATTTAGAGGTGAGGTACACACACACACACACACACACACACACACACACACACACATGAGTGTGTCTGGAAGGTAAACAAGACGAGAGGGAAACTCTCGAATGAGGAACACTAATAAAGATTGGGCATCTTCAGCTTGAACAAGACATTCGATCTGCCTGAGGATTGATTCAGTTGTCTGTCATGAGGAAGAGAGCTCACCAGGTTTGTTCAGCTTGGTCTCAGATGATAGAACCAGGAGTAAGCCATGGAAGTCACAGAGAGGTAGATTCAGGCTTAGGAAACCTTCCAACCATTTGAGCTGTTACACAGTAAAATGAGCTGCTTTTTGGAGGGGATAAGTTCAACCATACTTTGTAGCCTTCAAGCAGAGGACAGGTGACCACTGTTTGGGGGATGTTGTACAGGGAATTCTTGCTCAGATTCGGGGATAAGTGCATAACCACCTCTTCCAAACCCTTCAATGGACCCTTTGACCTCTAGGAAAACTACCCATGCCCCTTTCTGGTCTCAGTTTCCTCTTCTGTAAAACAAGGGAGTCAAACATGATGGTCTCCAAGACCCTTTCCAGCTCTGTTCTAGCTTCCTATGACCTCTGTGCTCCCATACTACTAGACAGAAAAATACCAAGTTAGTGCCGACTCTACACTCCTGTTAGATGACCCCATCTGAGACATCACTGTTACCCAGTAGTGGTTTCACTCTTCCTTGACAGATTCGAAACCATTCCAAGTCTTCTGTCTCCTTGAGCCCCCTCCATCCGAAATGCCTTGCTAGCTCTTTCTCAACAGAGGACCTTGATCACTCTGCTCTTCTTCATTACCTCCACACCCCCTCTACATCTTTATTGAGCTTCTCCTCCATTGAGCTTATGTTTGAAGAGAAGAGGTGAGTGACCCTTCTTCCTTCCAAGGCTACTGCTTCTGCTTGTGCCCTCCATTATACCACTCATTTCCCTCATTTCCTCTGGGAGTTGCCTCACTGATTTCTCTCTGTCATCTTCCATCTCACTTTGTTTTCTTGATCCTAACCCACTGCCTACCAACATATTCGTTTCCTTCACCTCTTCTCCCAAATATTCGCCCTGATGTTTTCTCCAACTACCTTCACAACCCTTTCTCCTCCCTTTCACAGCCAAATTCTAAGAAGAACAACTTATTCTCACTGGATTCACCTCATCACTCCTTCCCTTCTCTATCCCTTGAAACCTGGTATCCAGCTTCACCAACCCACTGAAACAGGTTTCTCTGAGGTTGCCTATGATGTCATCATGAGTAAATGTAGTGGCCTTTCCTCAGTCCTCATTCTCCTTGATCTCTGCAGCTTCCCATGTAGCCATCACCTCCCCATCCAGAGCACTTTCTCCTCTCTTGGCTGCCATGACACTGCTGTCTCCTGATTCTCCTCCTTCCTGTCCGACTGCTCCTTCTCAGTTTCCTTGGCTGGATTATATGTTGCATGAACTCCCCTCCTGCGTCCCGGCTGGCTGTGGCCATTGTCATCTAGATGCCCCACCCCCTCCAAACAGAACTCATTATCTTCCTTCTCATGCCCACACAATGTGTACCTCTTCCAAACTTTCCTATTCTTGTCAAGGGCAGCATCCTCCTCCTCGTCACCCAAACTGGCAACCCTTTAGCCATTAAGAGTTTTCCATCCCATCATTCTCCATTTTGAATGTTTTTGACTCAACTCCATGCCATGTCTTATATCCACCCCCTTATCCCCACCTACGTGCTCAGTCCTGATGTTCAGATCCCATTGCCTCCATCTCTGGTGTAGGGTAATGGCAGGAGATGAACGGAGAAAGGTAAACATCCCCTAGTATGCTCCGATACTCTTTCACCCAAGATCAAGAGACACACAGACCAGAGGGCGGCCGTGCACTCTCCGAGCTGCCCGGGCAGCGCTTGCTTGGTGCTCCTCTGTCTGTCCAGGGGCTCACTCAGCACCAAACAAGAGCGAGGCTGCATTCCTCTGCGGTGGCCAATCCAAAGGCTTTCATGCCTGTACATGAGCTGAATCAGAATCAGAGTCTCTGCATCTGTGTCATCATGCACTTCCAGGTGTAGGCTCCCCAAGCATCCACATGCCTGGACAGCAGGAAGAATAGATTGCATGCAGTCAAAGGTTCGGTCCCTGTTGACCAGTCCACTGTTATACTCTGTGTTAGATTTCAGGCATTGGACCTTGGAAAGAGATAACATGTCCTGATGCATCCTGCTCCTTGGAGGAAGACCATCCCTGGGCAGCATCTTTCTTGGGAAGCCAAACATGTTATATAGACTATGTGGTCTGTGGGGTTCAGAAGAAGTCTGTACCCTCAGTCAGCTCCAAAGTAGGTTTGCCTTTTAAGGCGACTCTAAACCATAAGAATGATATTATGATTATTAGGGCAACACTCTTGGAAAGGGTCTCACCAGAATGGTAGAGGGTGGCCCCAATGAGGCTATTTGAATATTTCCTGTTTCTACATCTGTTCCTCGGTCCCTGAGAGTCCTTGACAAAAGATTTTGCATTTTCTATGGGATCAAATCAACCCTATCTCATGCCCAATAGCTAAATGATATATTGAGTGATAATGATATCTGGGGATTCTGCCACCCACGTTGGAGAACAGTCTAGATATGGTCTAAACCTAAGTTATAGGTTGGAGACTTTTCAGTCTTAACCCAGTTGGGGACAAGCCAAAGAAAGGAGGCTGACCCTTCGGGGTCAAGCTCCCATCAAGTCGTCTATTCTGCCTGAGTCCTAGATTGTGGACTATGGGTTATAGTAAATTGGGGCTCAAATGATGCCACTTCTTACTGCTATGATTTTAACAGTAATACCATCTGAGGATCACCTTAAAAGCAGGTATGATAAAAGCCAGCTGTGCACTGTCCTTTGTCCAATTCACTTAGGAGGCCTGGCCCTAAAACCCATGCAGTGTGCGTGTGTGTGTTTGAGCCCTGTGCACTAGGCTCTTATGAATGCTTCTTGAATTAAAATGAATATGATTTAAGAGAAATGGATTCCAGTGATCTCTCCCAAGGTAACTGAAGACTAGACAGGCCTTTTCTTAAGTCATTTCTACTGCTGGGAACTGTTCACACATGCCCCGCCCCCACTGAGACCTTTTCCTCCCACTGCCCACAATACTTCCCTCCGGACCTCCCTCCAGGCAGCCATTTACCCCATGTGCTCATTGTCCCAGAAGTTCACTGCATCCCTATGTGGTATGCCCCCGTGAGGTAGACACAGTGAGATCTGAGTTCTTTTGGGTTGTTTACATAAGGATGGAAAAGTCAAAAGACCAGCCTACTGATTCTCCTAATGGGATTCCAGGGAAAGAAACAGCTTTATGATAATCCTCTCTCTAAACCTGCCCTGGCTTTCTGGAGATTATTTCATTTCTAAATAACATGGTTACAAAGCTCTGGAACAAAGCCACTTCTGGGGTGTGGGGGTGGGGGACAGGAGGGCTTTATAAAGTTTGAAGCAAAGTCCAGCGTTGACTCCACCTTTTTTAGTGACTTGTGGGCTCTCACACCAGGCTCACGTGGTCCCAGGGCACTTTTGTCCTTGAGGGACCCGGATTCCTCCACCAGGGGAAAGAGCGTCAGTGACACTTGACCTGAACACAATAACCTGGCCTTGGTGAGAATTTTCCCAGCCTGCTTTACGAGAATTGGATTCCACTTCTTTCAGCTCACCACTTTGCCCCATACCCTTCCCCCCACCCACTCACTCCCTAGTTTCCGGCAGCGTTTTAGCTGTGATGGTGACCTATTGTCTGCTTCCCCCCACCCCCCCCCCCCAAACTGTGAGAACCAAGAAGATGCAACTGTGTCCTCTAAATTTTCTGCCCATGTGCCCCATCCCTTTTCCCCCAGGACTCTGGACACAACAGGTGATTTATCAATGTTGGTGCAATAGAATGAAATTAATCAGTTAATAAATATTTATTAAGTGCCTACCACATCACAGGCTCACTATTAAGAGCTGGGAATGTAACAGCAAAAGACAGTTCCAGTCCTCAAGGAGCTGACAATGTAATGGGTAAGACATTGTGAAAATAAACAGCATACAAAGAAGCTATGTGCAGTACAGACAGGAAATAATGAACAAGAGGGAGGCATTGGAATAGGCTTCCTGTGTAAGGTGAGATTTCAGTGGGACTTACAGGAAGCCGGGAAGGTCATGTTCATCCCATCTCGGGGTACCGGGTGACATTGGCAACTGGAATGGCTCAGATTTCGTGCCAGCACCTGCTCCCTCCGGACCTCTTGTTGTAGCTGATAAAGTCAGGCCTTCTGAAAATGTGGCAGTCCTTGCCCGCTCATTTGCTCTCACCTCTCCCTTCTCTGGCCCTCTCCTACACGCCCATGCATGTATGCACACCCACTCAGGAGGCCCTCACCAACTGCCTTCCACCTCAGAAGAGCTGCTCCCTCCAAGGTGAGCAATGATCTCCTACGGAATGCTTGGGCCTGCCCCGTAATTTCTTTGGGAGGGTATATGTCTGAAAAGCAAGCAGACAGTGCAGTTGATGGAGGAAGCCAAGGTTGCAGGGGTTTAAGGTTGGGAGGCAGAGGCGCGCCTGATTCTGGAAGCCGGGCTCTTTTTTCCCCCTGGCTGCCTTGGTAGGACCCGCTTGTATGGGCTCAGTGCCCTTGAACCTGAATGGTACTATGGGGCACAAGCTTTGGGGCACTGGGAATCTCGAAGGAGTGTGTGGGGGCTGTGAAAGGGAGGGTGTATGCCTCCAGGAGACCCTATGGATGCAGACCTGTCAGCATAGCCCATGTCCTGCACTCTGAGCTCCTCTCTCTCTCCCACCCCCAACCCCTCTCCAGGCACTTATCTACCCTGAGGTAGGGCTGCCAGAAAAAAAGCTGGGGAAACATTCACGCTGGCTACATCCCAGTGGGGAAGAGCATTCAGCGGAAACTGCATTTCTGCCTTGGGCCTCCTTTCCCTGGGGTGTGGATGTGAGAGGGGGGGAAGGGTCGTCCTCTTAGGAAAGGGCACTCCGGCTGATTAGTGCTGGCGTCCCTGCATTTCTAATATAGATTAAAGACTGAATACAATTATGTCTTTGTAAATCCTTAAAAGGGAAAGTGGGGCTGTGAAGGGATAAAGCAGTGCGGGAGAGCTCAACGCTGATCAGATTGGTGTCAGCACCAAGCTCCATCCCAAAAGACAATGGATGTTTGGGGGAAGGAAGGGGCATTGCCCCCCCCGTGCGGGGTGCTGCCAGCAGGGGACGGGACCGTGACTGGGAGAGACACATTAGCCAGGGAAATGACTACAGCTCCCGAAGCCCCTCACTTTTTTCAGGCCCTCCTGCGCGGGTAGCCAGGCTGCTTTCCTCCGCCTCCGGCTCTGCCCTTCTCTGTCTCAGCCCTCTTTCCCTCCGGCTCTGTCTTCTGTCCCATCATTTTTTCCTTCCCCTCTTTTCCAGATTTCCCCGCTGGACTGTTTCAGGGGAGGAATCTGGGGCTCTACTTCATGCACATGGAGAACCTCGAGCAGAAACTCCTTTCCATGACGGAGACTGCATCTCTTCCTTCCTGTCTGGCCTTAGCCAGTTGGCCAGGGCCAGTGCCGTGGCTGGGTGAGACATCGAAGGTAGCGACTTTACCTGGGGACAGCCACCCACACATACGGGGGGCCCCCTCCACTCTGGCGCCACTGCCAGATTAGCTTGAGCCAAGGAGGCAAAGTCAAAGTCTCCATTCCCTTTGCCCCCACTGCCGGTTTTAATGTGAGCAGCAAAGTCTGCTGTATTTGGGCCAGTGAAAAGCCTTAATCTCCCTACGCAGGAACCTTCTTACGTGTGCAGGTCTATGGAGGTGACAGTTGGCAGATTACTGCAGGAAGAGGGGTATGGGTTCTGTCCTCCAAAACTCTGCTGCTCCAAGGGCCCTCCCACACTGCCCAGGGCACCGAAGCCCCCATTCCCCAGCCTGTCTGGTATCTAATCTGCTGCCAATTCTCTCATTTCTGCCTTCATCAAATCCCTCCAGTTTGCCCCCTCCCCTCCTCTGATCCTGCCCCCACCCTGGTGCAGACCCTAATTACCTCCCACAGGGGCTATTCCCTGACTGCTTCTGCCTATCCTCCAGTCCTTTCTCCAGTTGGCCACCAAAGTGATTTTCCTAAAATGCAGGTCTGGCCACGTCACCCCCTGCTCAATAAACCCCTGTGGCTCCCTATCACCTCCTGGAGCCAATGCAGAATGCTGTGTTTGGATTTTAGAGCCCTTTATAACCCGACCCCTTCTTCCCTCTCGGGACTCCTTACCCCTTTCCCTCTCTTCCCACCCCCCACACTTTGCACATCAGTGACTCTGGCCTTGGGGCTGTTCCTCAGAGTAGACACTTCGTTTCCAGACTCTGGGCATAGAATGTTCTCTGTCCTCCTCTCCACCTCCTGCTTTCCTTCAAGTCCCACCTAAAATCTCCGCTTCTGCAGGAACTTTCCCCTTAAAGCTATGGCCTTCTTTCTGTTGATTTCTCTCCAGGCTGGACTTTCTCTACTAAGCCCCAACCTGGGGGCCTCTCCTCCTTTTAAGCTTGCTCTTCCCCAATTAGCAGGTAAACACCTTTTAGGCAATCCAATGGAGAGAGTGCTGGGCCTGGAGGCAGGAAGACCGAAGTTCAGATTTGACTTTACTTTTATTTGGCTGGGGTGACCCTGGGCAAGTCACTTAACTTCTGTTTGCCTTAATCCACTGGAGAAGAAAATGGCAAACCACTGCAGTACCTTTGCCAGGAAAACCCCATGGGCAGTGTTATGGTCCACAGAAATGACTGAACAAGACTTGGCAGACCTCGAAGGCAGAACCGGCTTCTTTTCCTTCTGTTTGCATTCCCAAGCTCAGCACAGAGTAAGGGCTTAACACTCTGTGTCTGCACCTGATTTGTTCGTCAGTCTAAGGGGCTCCTTGAGGGCAGGACTGGCCTGCTCCCCCAGTAAACTGTAGGCACTTAAAAATGCTTCACAGGCAGATGTCGGAGTAAAAGCAGGGACTTGAGATCTCCCCCAAACACCTCCAAACACCTGTAAAAATGACTCTAAATAAGTGCTTTGCAGGGTTGAAGGAGATCCTCTCTGTAAACGAGGCTACTTTTATTTAGGGATCGACACCTACTTTATATTCACATGAGGCCGGTAGCCCAGCACAGCGATATCACAGTGACCTACAGAGAGGTTGCTGGATCACAGGAACTGGAGGGGAGAGGGACTACAGACACCAGCCCTCTCAGCTCACAGACTTGTAAACTGAGGCCCACTGGGTCACACGAGTAATAAATAGCAACAGTGGAATTCGAATTCAGTTCCTCAGATCCAACCAAGAGGGAAGAGTTTGTCTAAGATCACACAGATAGCAGAATTCGAACTCAGGACTCTTGAGTCCAAGCAAGACACCCCATTCCCACTTCACTAGGCAGAACAGGAAGATTGAGGACTTTGTGTTTGAAAGGCAGTGTGGCCCAGGGCCAAGAGGGCTAAGTCTCAGTTTCCGCTTCCCAAAAAGGTGAGCAGCTGGGGGGATGGGGCCGTGGTGGGGACGGATGGATTAGAAGAGAAATCTTAATCGCCCGGAATCTGCCTGCCCTCTGCCCCACCCCCTCCATTTGTTTTCTGCCCAGGGCAGACACCAAAGCCTCCGTAATCTTGTTAGCTATTTCCTGTTGGGGGAAGGGGCCTGCCTTGACCCCGGGCTGGCTCTCTCTTTCCTCCCTCTCCCTCCTTCCTTCTATCTCCCTCTTTCTCTCTTTCTTCCCTCTCCCTCCCACCTTCTCTCTCTCTCTCTCTCTCTCTCTCTCTCTCTCTCTCTCTCTCTCTCCTCCCTCTCTCTCCCTCCCCCTCCCTCTACTCACTTCTCCTCCTCTCCCTCCCTCTGTCTTTCCCCCTCTCTCTCCTCTCCTCCCTTTCTCTTTGTATGTCTACCAGTCTCTGCCTCTCTCCCTGTCTTTATGTCTCTCTGACTGCTTTTCTTTTTCTTTGTAGAGCTTTCTCCGTCTCTATCTCTTTATCTCTGTCTCTACCTTCCTCCTCCCTCTCCCCCCCCCCCCAGCCCCTAGTGTATTCTGGGAACTGAACTAGGCTGGGGAGGCTCTTCTCCAAAGCCCTGGTAAGTGGGTCCTGCATCCTAGGAGTGAGGGGCTGGCCTGGGGGCCAGGAAGGACTTGTCAGCAGAAAACCTGAGTTCCAGTGCTGGTATGGTCCAATGATGGACTGTGGGACACTGGGCAATATTTGGCTACTCTGGGCCCCAGTATAGCTGTAACATGGGAAGAGATGAGCCTCTAGAAGACCATCTGGCCTGTCCTCCACCCACACACCAAAAACTACAAGGAAGGAAACTGAGGCCGGAGAGGTTCCCTCACCCCGACACATTATTATTTGGACGAGCCTGTGCCTATGGGAAATAGCATCCGTTGTGCTGGCCCCATGCCGGCAGTCAGAGGGCTCTCCCCACACTTAGGACAACAGCTGTCCCAGGGAGTGAGAGTGCTTCTGGTTTTGAGTTTGGTGCTTCTGGAACTTGACATTATCTTGAGTTGCCCAAGAAAGCTTAACTTGGAAACAGGTGTGAGAATTAAGGTGCCCAGATCCTCTTCACCTGCCGTGGTTACCTAGGAAGAAACTGCCCCCTTTCCTCAGAAATCCAGGGAATCATGGGCACCCCTGAAACCCAGAGCAAGGTTCAGCCTGCCAGCCTCTTGCCCTCCCCTCAAGCTGAGGCATCCCTTGTCCCATGGTCTCTCCTCAGAGCACCAGGTAGGGAGCTCTGGGCTGGGGGGGGGGGGGGGGACAGAGGAGCGCGGTCACCTGCCGAGGGTCACATGGCCAGTGTACACCAGTGCCAAGGGTCTTCCTTCATAATCTGCCTCCAATGCAACCCCCTGATGCCCTCTGCCTTCCCCCCAAATTGGTGCTGTTCTCAGGCCACAAAATTCATCTGTTTTCAGCGACTGGAATACTTTGGAGGTTCAGCTCCAGCCCAACCTTCCCAGACTGCCCCCAGGCTTAGTCCATCCCCTTCCTAAAGTACTTGGACTTGCTTCAAATAAAGTACTTGGCTTTTTATCTGGGTTCTGATGGTTTACAGGGACAGAGGGCTGGGATCTTCTCAGCGGTGTCTCCGCCTCCCTGAGCATGGAGCTCCTGGGCTCTTCTGAAATAATTGTATTTCCATTTTATTAGGCACCTCAAAAGTCATCCCTCTGATTTTGCCTATTAAACTGTGAGCTCCTTGAGAACCGGGATGGTCTGCCTCTCTTTGTATCTGCAGCATTTATCGTCATGCCTGGGACACAGTGGGTGCCCCTAAATACTGACCGACTGACTACGGTTCAGCTGATACCCTCATCCCTGGGGAGCCTGCAATCAGGAAAGTTTTCCAATAAAAAATTAGCAAGAAAGGAAAAGAAGCTTGGCAGAACCATGTTCCCCTCTCTCCTAACTGATCGAAGGTTTCAGCTAACACTGGGTGCTTTTAGTTTCTCTCTATAAGAGGTGAAAAATCAACCAATTAGCTGACTTTTCCCATTCTCTATTTTTAAGTGGCCTTTCAGCTCCTAATTCCCTTTCCTGTCTTCCCATGCCTATCTTGCCTCTCTCACTGTTACTCACCCTCCCACTCACCTGCTAGGGATGCTGAAGTGAGGCTAAAAATACCACATTTATGTCGGCAGAACTTTTCTCAGAGAGACTCAGAGAATGGAAATGAATCTTCAGGAACCTCAGTGGAGTTACACACTCACCCTCACACACACACACATATACATGCACACATGCTCACATACACTCACACTCACTCATACACTCACACACACTCACCCTCACACACACACTCTCTCACACACACACACCCATCCCTCCAGTTATGCCATTCCATTCCAAGACCTCAGGGTCTTGGAGCAGGAAAGGTCCTCAGTGGTCTTCACCTGCCTAGGGATGCCCTCTATAACACCTTCAGTGAGTGGTCATCTGCAATTCTGCCAAAAACCTTGAGGGATGGGGAATGCCAACCAAAGGCAGCCCGATGGCATCTGTACGTTGGCACTCTTGCAGAATCTGCACTGCCATCAAGGCTGAAGCTGACTCCAGCAATTTCTCTGTGCAGCTTCTGACTCTGCCCTAAGTGGGCTTTCAGATTCTCTCAGGCAGCCAGGAGGATCTCAAATCAAGACCTCACCCCCTGAGGCTGCCCGCCCCCTTAGAGAATGAAGGACAAACAGGAGGCAGGTAAGCTGATGCCTGAGTCTACAAGTGCCCATTTTCTTCAGCCCATCCTAAGGTGGCACAAGGCTCCAGGCCTCCCCCATGCTGCTTTGGTGGCCCTTTCCTGGATTTTCTGCTGCAGCATCATGCCTAGAATGTGGCCCCCAGAGCTGGGAGGACAGAAGACTCCTGTCTCCTTAGTCCTGGCATGTTTGAAAGTTGCTTGGGGTTTTTGTGGGGAGGAGACAGCTTAGGGAGGGGGAGTACCCAAGGGTAGATGGGAATTCTTGGACCAGGAAAGACCTTAGCAGTCTATTTCAATCCCTTCATTCTATAGACAGAGGCCACCTGAGACCAGAGATCGATCACACCTACAATAGAAATCTTCATCCCTCACATGCAGCAGTCTCCACACCTGGCTTCTGGGCTGCCTTTGACCTTAGGGGATCCCAGGGCTTTGTTCGGGGCCAGACTTAGGCTGTTCCAGGTCTAGAACTTGATCGAGGAGAGCACACTGACTCAGGAAGGCACTTCTACTCAACACATCTATGAAATGTCTGTGATAACTGAAGTATGGTTATCCCAGGGCCACTCCAGACACAGCACAAGGACTCCTTCACTCAAAGCTCAATGATTCTTCAGGAGTTCTCTCAAAGGCTGAGAGGGATGGCTCCCATGTTGGATGACCGATGCTGGGAGGCCAGCATGGTGGTGGCCTAGCCCAAGATGGAGGGACAGTCAAGGGCAAGCCTTGGGTGCCAAATGCCAGCTCGTGGGAGGGGCCTGGGGCCATATGCCGGAGGCTCTTGTCCAGGACTGGGCAGATGGGAGTTCCTCTCTCTGCTCTCCTGGCCAGCACACATCTCTAGTCTGTAGCCTCCAGGTCTGTGACTGCTGGCTACAGAGGACAGAGCCAGGAGCCATTGGGGAACGGCAGAAACAGATTTTGGCTGAATGTCTGGAAAGAAGCTTCCAAACACATGCCGGGAATCAATGAGGAAAAAGGCTGACGGGAGAACCCCCTCCTGGGGATGTCATGGAGGGACATCTTTGGGGGGTTATATTGGGTTGGGCAGCCACTTAGCCTTTCCAGCTCTGGAATTCTTTTTAAAAATTTTTTTGTCTTTATTAATTTATTTACTTTTAGTTTAAAAGATTCAGTTCCACAATCACTTGAGTTTCAAATTTTCTCCCCCTCCCTCTCCTCCACCCCTCCACGGTGGGATGCAATCAAGGATAGTATCTGCAAATACTTTCACATCAGACATTAGTCAGGTTATAAAGAAGGATTGTAATGGGTGGAATGAACAATGGGAAAGAGGAAACAAAACCAGACAAGAAAAAGAGCAGGTAGTTTGCCCAGTCTGCATTCAGACTGTTCTTTCTCTGCACGTGGACATCTCCTTCCATCATGGGTCTTTTGGAGTTATTTTATAATCCTGCGTTGCGGAGAGGAGCCCGGCCTATCAGAGCTGGTCGTCACACACGCATCGTGTCTGTGATTGTGTACAAAGTCCTGGTTCTGCTCTGCTCACTCTGCATCGGTTTGTGTAAGTCTCTCCAGATGCCTGCAATTCTTTGAGATGAGAAGCTAAGCCTTTTGTTTCCAAGAGCCGGCACCCACGTGCTCCACAGCCTTCCTTTGCCAAGGGTTCTGCTTCCCTGGAATGAGTGAGATGCCAGGCCTCATCTTCCCTTTGCTCTTCTCCTTGATCAATAATCAATCAATCAGTTATTGAGCACCTCCTGGGCCAGAGTGCCAGAGATACACAGAGGGGCCAAAGACAGTCCCTGCCCTTGCACTCCAGCATGGAGCTTATAGGTGATTTGGATGAATTGCTCCCGGTTTCTCCTGTGGTTTCTAGGGGTGCCCTGAGTCTCACAGCAGCCCAGCCCTGGTGTGAGGAAGGCTTTCTGGCTCCTGCTGGTTTGCTGGGTACCAGGAAAATAGACCTTGAGGCTCCCATTGATCAGATGACTTGTTCGTGGTCTCTCCATGAGGAAGAGATGAGGGCTGGAAAAACCTGTGCCCATATCCCGTTCCCTGAGTCTGTACCAGCTGCCCACACACAGGTCACATGACCCTGCCTCCAGCCCTGGGCTGATCCTTTAGAGGGGAAAACTGGCTCCCAACACAGATGAGTTCTTGTCCCAAGATGGTCCCCCTCAACAATTGTGCCTTCACAAAACTTGTCTAAATGGTCTATTATTAGTATGTGTTTCCAACAACCTTTCTCTCCTTCCGCCCTCCACCCCGCATCTCAATCTCCTATCCCCACAGGATGCCAAAAAGACAAAAATTGCCTTTAACCCACCCTCAGATATAACCAATGGAAAAATGGTTAAAGTACAGCCAGGCTTCAGTTCTCTGGGATGCCTCCACCCTCCTCCTCCATGGCTGGACCCTTTGGTTGGGAGCACACACTTGGGCCATGACAACTTGTCTGCTGGACATTTATGGTCACCTCCTCTGGGCAGGGCAGCTTCTGAGGCTTATGTTTAGTGTCACCTGAAAGCCAGCTTTGGACTGGCTGTGACTTGGATTTCTGGAAGCCCCACCTTGTTCCTGCCCCTCAGCCCCTGCTGACTCACCCTGAGCCCATGGAGTGGATGAGGGTCTAGAGACTAGCGGTGAGCAGTCCAGGTTTCTCTACTTCTGAATGCCCAGTCTCTCTGGGCCTCAGTCTTCTCATCTGCCAAGTGGGAGAGCTGAGGACCTTGGAGGTTCCTTTCAGCTCCCAGGTCCTTGATAGCATTGGAAAGTTGGCTCCTTGAGGGCCTGGGCTGTCAAGCATTTGTCTTTGTATCCCCAGGCCCAGGTCAATTAGTGCTAATGGGATGAATGACCTCAAAGGTCTAGGATTCCCTTAGAGGGTGTGCTCCCTGAAGGCAGGGCCTGTCTTTGGTCCTTCTTTGAATGCCCATTAGCACAGTGACTGACACCTAATGGAGTCCCCCCAGCTGCCCCTTTCTGATGTCCCAAGGCCCCCAGGGTCTACCCTGGCCTACCCCTTTGTAATCCTCTGGGCTTTGGGAAACTGCCTAAAACCGGCCAGTATGCCCATCAAGTGGTGCCTCCAGGCAGAGAAGCTGCCACTGAGAAAGTCGATATTCTCCCCCTCCTTCACTTCTTAATGCTCTGGACCTTTAGGGCATCCCTCATGATTCCTTCTCTGAATCCTGTTGTTAAATGCACAGAATACCCCCCCCCCCATTATGAAAGGAAGGTGTTCCACTGAAACACCACCATTATGCATTTACAAAGACGGCAAAGCTGCCAGACTGACCCCCCTGTTTTAGAGGTAGGTCACAAA
The DNA here is from genome assembly GCF_028583685.1 of Petaurus breviceps papuanus. Taxonomy (NCBI): domain Eukaryota; kingdom Metazoa; phylum Chordata; class Mammalia; order Diprotodontia; family Petauridae; genus Petaurus; species Petaurus breviceps. The sequence goes on from NW_027186458.1 coordinate 9,220,367, forward strand.
CCTAGAGACCGAGCCCCAGGGGACAATCCATGGTGTGTGATGCAGTGCAGAAAGTGCCCTCTGAGCTCCAAATCCTGGCTGCTGTTTGCTGTCTGTGTGGCTGTTAGCGATTTTCTCTGAGTTGGTATAGACAGTGACAGGGAAGCAAGAAGAGGAAGAAAGAGAGTGAGCTGAGTCCAGGGCATGGTGAGGCTTCCCAGGTGGGGCAGTGTGGTCCAGTGGAAAGAGACCCAATCATGGAGTCTCAAGATGTGGGTTCGAGTCCCAGATCTGCCTTTCTCTCCCTTTGTATGAATCCCCTCTCTGGCCTCCAGTGTCCTCATCTGTAAAAGGGTGAAGGGGAGGGCTGGACCAGAGGGCCTTGAAGGTCATGTCTGGCCTGAGGCCTGTAATATTAGAGTATAGTCTAGTAAGGATATCCATGCAGAGATATCCCTTGGGCAACTAGAAAGGTGGGGCTGGGGAGGCCCGGGCTCTTTCTCCAGGCTTTGGGCATCTGGCCCACACCCGTAAAGGGCCATCGAGGCCCTGAGCCCTAATGGCCAAAGCTGAGAAGTGAGGAGGGGGCTGCCAGCCCCTGGCAGTGGGCAGTGTCCTGGGTTCTCTGGCTGCTCGAGGCCTGGCCTTAGGGACCCCGGGGACCATGAGCAGAGGGGCTGAGAGGGAGCTGTCCATTCCTCTACACAGGGATCCAGAGTCAAGACCAAAAAGGCCAGGCAGAGTTTGTGCGTGGCCCCCAGACCCACTGCCCAACCCCCCCAAGAACAGGGGAAGCAATGGGATACTTTGGAGCTGAACATCCCAGCTCAGAATAAGACCCAGAGGAGGACTGTGAGCGCATTTTTACAGATGAAGAGACGCGGGAGTGGGGGAGAGGAAGGGACTCTCTTGTCCTAATGGCCATCACTGGCCACAAAGCTGGTCCTTGAACACCTTGTCTGGCCCTCGAGCGAGGGCCCCTCCCCGGCACCTGCGCCCAGCTCCCCAGTAAGGATGAGAAATTCCTCAAGTCTGAGCTACCCTCCAATCCCCCCCCCCCCCGCCTCCAAGCCCCTTCTCCCCAGAGCACCAGCTTGGGATGGTCCTGCTCAGCTGGGGAGGCTTCCCGGGAGGGGCTCAGGGTCAGACTTCATGTGTCTCCCCAGGACTGGTCAGGATGAGCTGAGGGACGCATTGCTCCAGGCAAGAAGGGCCTACATGGGAAGGCTCCAGCCGCCGCGGGACTGTGCACAGCTGTCTCCACCCATACACACTGCTGGGTTAGGGCAGAAAATGGTGCCGGCACCAGGAGATTGACAGGCCCCAACCTGTTCCCCCCAGGAGTCTTCAGCCTCGCAAACCCCAGGCCCTGGGCTTCTGCTGGGCAGCAGCAGTCCTTGTTCCGCCAGGACTGACCACTTTCCAGGCATTAGCACTACCATAGGTGGAGAGCACTGGTCAGTCAATGGCCCCAGGGCTCTGCTGGCCGTCTCTAGGGCTTGCTGTGCAGGGCACCCCTTCCCGGCTCCCTGGCCACCTTGATAAGTGGCGTCTCCTGGTAGCAGAATGGAAGCTCCTTGAGGACAGGGGCTTGCCTGGATATTCAGTGTGCTCTTTTCATTCATGCTACAGGTGAGTCAGGGAGAGTCTTATCATCAGCCCCATTCCACAGGTCAGAAAACAGAGTCAGAGTTGAAGAAACAAGCACCCAGCCGGAGAGGCTGAAAGGCCAGTGTTTCCTCCCCCTCCACCCCGACCTGGCTCAGAGTGTAGATCGAAGGGGATCATGTTTCCTCCCTAAAGGAAAGAAATCCCTTTGAATGGGAGGGAGTGTGCCGGGGCTGCCTGGAGGCAGGAAGTACTCACTGCCCTTTAGCTTGGGTTATTTTCTGAACAGCTGTCTCCCAGCATAAGCAAACTTCCAGGAGACATCTTTTGTGCTCCTAGCTCAGAGGAAGCAGTTGCAGGGGCCTGGGTGCCAGTTACTAGCCCTGCTGGGCAGGGCAGGGGCCACACCAGTATGGGGGGAGGTACCCAGGGGTTCAGTGATAGGTGAGTCAGGAGGAGACAAGGAGGGTGAGGAGGCTCTGACATGTGTCTCTGTGTGGTCTGGGGGGGGGGGCGTTGTCAGGAACAAAGACCCCAAAGAAGGTAACTGAAAAGCTGCTGGAGGGACGGGAGACCCAGTGGGTGTGCTGCACAGAAGAATGGAGGAGGGAACTTGGATGCTGGGACCCTGCTTCTGAATCCAAAGTCTCCCCAGAATACAGGACCTCAGAGGCCAGCGAGGCTGCCACCAGAATTCCCCTGGTGTCCCAGGCCACAGGACGACCTCACGACCTCCTAAGGAGGCCCGTCCCACTTCCCAGCATCACCAACCTGGCAAGTCAGAATCTGCCTAGACACACTTTGCATGGTTAAGCAGAAGGAACAGCATCTCCCTCCTGTGTATCCACTCACTTAAACGCGATTCCCATGTCCTCCCCCGAATCTTCTCTCCCAGTTCCTTTAATTAATTCTTATGGAGTTACCGGACAGCATAGTACAGTGGTTAGAGAGCAATGACTGCCTCAATTTCCTCTTCTGTAAGGTGGGTATAATTCAGTTAATCAGAGACAGAGTCGAGGGAAGCTGAGCGTCCAGGAGCATGATATCAAGAAGCCTGGGCAGAGGCAGCACAGGGGAGGGGGACACGAGCCCGGTGTTATGTGTTTGAAGGGCTGACCCCCTCTGCCTGCGGCTTGTTGTGTCCTGCGTCCCAGAGCGCAGAACTTGGCGCTAAGCTGTGGGGAGGCGCCTAACAGTTCCGGCCACATGCTGACCACATCAGAAATGGTGATTGATTGATTGATTATGGATTCACTGACACTCTCTGGGCCTGGCCGTCCCACTTCCTGACAACCAGGGCTGTCCAAGTGGGAAAAAGTCCGGGGCACCGGGAGGGGTGGGGGCCCCAAGCGGATTCTCCTGCTCTGGCTGGCAGACCTTTTGGCAGAGATGTTAGGGATTCTCGGTCTTGGACTCGGCCTTGGAGGTCCCTTCCAGGGCAAATTCTGGTCACAAAGTGGGACGGGACGTTAACACCTCTCCCTCTGTCCTGTCTCCATTAAGGGAGTGGGAAAATGACTGGAACGCCCAGGTTTCTTTCAACTCAGACTTCGTAGGTCCCTTTGGCTCAGTGACATCGGCCCCTACCCTATCTCTGTCAGGGCCAAAATGGCCATAGTAGTAGCTATGGGTGGCGCTAGCGAGGGGGAAAGGAAAAGGGGAGAGAATGGGAGGAAAGGATGGGAGAGGGAGAGGGAAAGGAGGGAAGGAAGCTGGGAGTTAGAAACCACAGCGGGGGGGGGGGGGGGTCCCACGTTGTGACCAGAATTTGCCCTGGAAGGGACCTCCAAGGCCCGGGAGGGGGGGGGGGGGGGGGGGGAGGGGGGGGGGAGGGGGGGGGGGGAGACCGGGGTGGGGGGGGGGGGGGGGGGTGTTAGGGGCGGGCCAGCGCAGGAGAAAGCCTCGGGGAGGAACAGAGCCGACTGGGACAGGGGAAGAAGGGAAGAGGGCACCGGGGCTGGGCTGGAACACTGGCTCTCCTACCCCCCACGGGACTCGACAAAACCCGAGCCGAGGAAACTAGACTTTGCCTCCCTTGCCCCCGGGTCTGGGGAAGGTTCCTGGCACCTGGTTCTCTTGAGCCAGCCGCCAAACCCTTGCCCGGACCAGCAAGGGCTAAGGAGAGAGTCCGGCGCTTGCGAAGTCGGCCAGCGGGTTTCTTTCCCTCCCGGACCCCTGGCTGTGGTCCGGGTCTCTTGCTGTCTGTCCACAGACAGAGTTGGGGCGGGCGGGGGCTGATGTGTGCCCGGCCCGCGGGTCCTGTACCCGGCTAGCCCTGCCTTAGTGTTGACTGAAAGCTGGGCGAACCTTCCGTGGGGCATCGGACTGAGAAACCAGCTAGGAGTCCACCCAGCACCCGCAGGGTCTTTGTCCGGGGCATCTGTCGGCTCGTCTGAGCCGAGTCGGGGGGAGAGGGGCGAGGCAGGGAAAGCGAACCCCGAGCCCCGCCCCAACCACACACAGCCTGGATTGCCCCCGCCCCCCCGTGCCCCCTGGGGGGCCCGCAGCCCGCCCAGATTTATGAATGGCCGCGAGGCGGGTCTCCTCCAGCCCATTGTGACGTCAGCCCCCTCCCCCCCCCCCCCTTCCACTTCCCAGCCCTCCCCCCGGGGGGGGGGGGGCCCGGGGGGGGGGGGGCCGCCCCCCCCCCCCGGCCGCGGGGAGCCGGAGGATAAAGCCGGGAGCCGCGGGGGAGGCGGGCGCGGGGCGCGGAAAAGGCGGCGGCGGCCACGGGGGGGGGCGGCCGGCGGGGGGTCATGGTGACGGCCGGGGAGCTGCGGGAGCTGGAGGGCAGCGCGCTGCGGCGGCTCCTGAGCCGGGACGAGCGCGAGCGCGCCGGGGGGCCCGGCGTCGGGCCCGGCGGGGGCACGTGCCTGCTGCTGGACTGCCGGCCCTTCCTGGCGCACAGCGCGGGCTGCATCCGCGGCGCGCTCCCCGTGCGCTGCCACACCATCGCGCGCCGGCGCGCCCCCGACGGCCCGGGCCGGCTGGAGCAGCTGCTGCCGGCCGCCGACGGCCCGGCCGCCGAGGCCCGGGGCCGCCGCCTGCGCGCCGGCCTCTACGGGGCCGTGGTCCTGTACGACCAGCGCAGCCGGCGCGCGGCCGAGGCCCTGCGCGCCCCCGACGGCGCCCTGGCCTGGGTGGTGCGCGCGCTGCGGGGGGCCGTGCCGCGCGCGCCCGCGCCGCTCTACCTGCTGCGAGGTGAGCGCGGGCGGGGCGCGGGGGCGTGAGTCTGCGGGCGTCCTGGGACCCTGGGCGGGGGGCGCGGCGGGGGGAGGGGGGGGCCGGAGCCGCCGCTCTTTTGTCTGAGAGCCCGGAAGCACGACTCGGGACCCCTGGGGCTCTAAACCCCCCAGACACGCGGGGCGTGGGGGGGTGGGGAACGGGCCTCGGCTTCCCCTCCGTGCAGTGGGAGGGGGCGTGTTTCTGCCGCCTCCAAGGCCCCTTCCAGCCAGGATCTTCCATCCTGTTTGGACAGTACCCTTAGGGACCCGCGCCTTCTCCGGGCCGCGGTGTTCCCATCCGTAAAACGAGGGGCAGGACCAGATGATTTTTCAAGGATCCTTCCAGTTCCGTGCCCGCCGTGCGCCTTCTCCCCTTTCCAGAAAACCCTAGGCTGCCGTGCCGCGTCTCTAAGTGCCGGGGGAAGCCGGGGGTGCCTTCCTGACCGCCTCCCCTTTTTAACCCGTTCTCCCTTCCGGAAACCCACCAGCTTCCCTATGTCCCAGAGTTCAGACGCCTAGCCTGGCACCTCCCTGGCAGAACAAGGCAGGGCAGCGGGACCGAAGCCCCACCTGGCCCCGGGTGCCCCCAGTCTCCCAGCCCAGGCAAGCGGCCCTTGGGTCACACGCGCTTCCGGACCATTGGCCCCATCAGCTGTTGAAAAAGGCCAGTGACCTGTGGTTGAAGTACTAGCAACCCTTTTGAGCTTGAAAGTACCCCCGACTCGCCTTTACAGTCATCCATTTGCCACCAGTAGCCAAAAAAAAAAAAGAAAGCCACACAGTCTGGACCTGATCGAAGAAGGTGTTCGTTTGGTACCGGGAATGTCGGAGGTGGAAAGAATCTTAGAACAGAGCTTATGAGAGCTGAGGGGGCCTAGAACAGGGAATGTCTTAGAACAGAATGCCAACGGTGGAACGAACCCAAGAACAGCGGTCGGGGCTGGAAGGGGCCTTGGAACAATGCTTTGTACACGGGATGTGAACATTCGAGGATCAAACACGGTGGCCCCTTGGAGCTAGGAGGGACCCAGGGTCTCCAGATGATCAGGCTCAGCTCCTTTGTTATACGGTCACCGAGTGGCAAAACCAGGGCAGGTTCTTGACTCCTCGTTTTCTGGCTCCCTTCTACTACACACACCATGATGGATGCCTGCTGGCTGCCAAAAAGCAGCTAGAAATGTTGCCTTTTTCACTCTCCTGAAAAACAGCA
>NW_027186458.1:9226487-9295707 GCF_028583685.1 Petaurus breviceps papuanus
GCCATTCCAAGAGGGCTTGGGTCCGACTGGGGTGGATTATTACTTTTTTTTTTTTTTCCCAGCAATCTGCATTCTTTCCTGCTGGTGAGGGTATAGAGCCCAGGAGAAAGAGGGAGGGAGAGGAATGGAGAGAGGGAAAGAGGGAGAGGGAGGGACAGGGAGAGGGAGGGACAGAGGGAGAGGAAGGGAGAGAACAAACTGCTGTTGGCAATGGGGTATTCTTTGGAGCTTTGTCTGGAGACAGCTGCTCAAAGTCTTTCGTAGTTTACTGATGGTTTTAGAGCAGAGGTGTCAATCTCAACAGTAGGCTCCTTGGCCTGCAAAACTCCCAAGGCTGGTCCAGACCAGATTAAAATGTAATTGGGAAATATTTAACAAAATAAACAAAAATAACGTGTGTGGTTTAATGCCCTTTATTTCCATTTTGAGTTGGACACCACTGTTTAGAGACCGGCAATTGCATAGGGTTTCACTGGTGGGGGGCCCCCCCCCCCCCAGCTATTCGATGGGAACATTAATATTTATAGGATCCTGGATTTATAGAGCTAGATGGAAAGGGCCTCAGGGGCCATCCGGTCTGACCTCCACTTTTTATAGGTGAGGAAACAGACCCGGAGACTTTCTAGGATGGTTTTGTTGTTCAGTCCTGTCTGACTCTGACTCCATTTGGGGTTTTCTTGGCATAGATACTGGAGTGAGTGGTTTGGCATTTCCTTCTCCAGTTTATTTCACACAGTTGAGGAACTGAGGCAAACAGGGTTAAGTGACTTGCCCAGGGTCATACAGCTAGTAAGCATCAGAGGCCAGATTTAAATTCAGGAAGAAGAGTATTGCTGATTCCAGGTACACTGTGCCAGGATTTCTGGACGACTTCTTTCCTTTCTTCTGCACAAGAAATGAAATCCTTTGTCAAACGTTATGGTATACTTTCATTATTTTATTATAGAAAGCCCCCTCATCAACAAGTATAATAGCCCTATTAACAAAGGAAATGAGGTTGGTTTGCCAAGGTTGGCTTGAGCAAGCTGGATGATTTTTGTACTTACTGCTTGCCTTTCTAGACATTCACCAACCATCTCTTTAATCATTTGACCTTTTTCCCTAGTGAAATTTAAATAGGACTTTTTGAAACCTCACTAGCTTGTAAGAATGAAAGGGCTAAGGACTGATATAGGCATGGGAGAGAGCCCCAGCGGTTACCATGTTACCCAGAAATTGTCTCTCTCCCTGGCTAGAACAGAAGTTTAAAAGACCAGGATGGAGTCTTGACCCTAGCCTTTCCTGTCTTCTCCTTCCCTTTGCCCAAGTCTATCACCACTAGCATGACTGACTTAGATCCTGCATTCACCAGAGCCAAGATCTTGGGGTGGTTGTGAAGGCTTTCTGCTCCCTTCCCAAACATGTCCCAGAGGGAGCTGCCCAAGGTGCTGATCGCCTTGCTGTTCAGGTTGTGATGCCCTCTGCTATTTCTTCCTCTTGCTATGAAACCTAGCCACTTCTTTCCATCATAAGTACTTCTGATGAGCACATTTTTTGGACATGCACCACATGTTTGCCCATCAACCAACATGACAAAGTCAGCTCTTATAAGAACAGAATGATGATGCTCAGATACAGTCAGAATGAAAGCAAACATGTAAACAGGGAATGGGCACACAGAATATGCTGCCCATTCGTTAAACGTGTGCTGAATGTTGGCTCCAGAAACTTGGCAGGGTGCCTTCTTTCTATGATATAGTTTCGGTTCTGCTAAGACTTGACTACGCTTGGTTGGGATCTGATGTTATCGTACCGTTGTCTGGGCAGGGATGACTAGGCATCATACTATCTGGTGTAGGTAGGAGGCAGCTACTGTTGGGGAGGATGGACCAGATCAGGACTAGCCCTTTTTGTGTCCTGGCCACCTTTGGGAGTCAGGGTGAATCCTGTGGGTCCCTTCTCGGAAATGGAATACACAGCAGCAAAAATGAAACAGCTATATTGAAATTAAGATGCGGTTTCCTCCTCCTGCCTCTTCACATTCATGAACCTCCTGAAATTTATCCAAAGACTCCTGGGTCCTTAGGTTAAGAAGTGCTGGACCAGATCATAGTTACAGGATTTAGGGCTGGGCAAAGCCCTAAGAGTTCATCTAGAACACACAAGTCCAACTGAGCAGTAAATTTTTAGAACTAAAATTGACTTCTCCGAATCTCTTTCTAAGGCCTCTGGTGTGCTGAGGATACCAGCTTGGACAAGGCTTGGCAGGATAGAATATGGCTGGGAAGGGCAGCTTCTAGAGGGGTATTAAAGAATCAGGCAGAAGGACTAGACATCTGATCAGCCAGACACCCTCAGCTCACAGGTCTATGGGCAGCTCCCTTATCCCAAGCAAGTCCTCCTGGCCTGTGGTCAGAAGGGGTGATGATGGAGCTCACCCTCCTCAGCCTCTTGACCTTATGCTGACTGTGACCAACAGTTGCCTTTAGTGGTAGTGGGATGGAATGGTTCTCACTGGCTCGCCACCACAAAATGGCCACAGCTTCTGGGAGAGATGTCTTGGAAGACAAGCAAGAACTCTTGGCAAGTGCTAGATTTGGGAGAGCTGAATTGGAGCATGGCTTAGATACTCCTTATTGGACACTGGTGCCTAGGTCACTTTCCCTTTGCAGTCTTAATTTCCTCAGCTGTCAAATGGGGACAATGCAACTGGCATTGCCAAGCACACAGAACTCTTGTGAGGAAATTGCTCATTGAACTCGTGGTGAAAAGTACCATATCAATACAAGCTATTGTCATAATCACAGACCATTCAGCCACTCATTAAAAAGAATAACCCAAGCTTGTTCCATGTGAATGGAGCTTTCTTGGGCCCCAGGGATGATGGGAATACCTGATGTGTGCACGAGACTTTACAGTTTGCAAAGTGGTTTCCATACAGTATCAAGAACCTGGAGGAGAAAGTGGGGACTGAGAAAGGATTGTAGAATCATCAGTAAATAAAGCATTAAGTGTCTGCTGTGTCCTAGGTGCTGGGGATACAAAAGCCAAGAAGAGCTAGTGCCTTCCCCCCGAAACTCAACATCCATGTAGATATTTCGATATATACAAGACTTATACAAATTCATAACAAGGGAGCTGTGGGCAGCAGAAAGCTCCAGGGCTTGGGGGAGGGCAGGAAAGGCCTTATGCACCAGGTGGAGCTGGATCTAAGCCTCGAAGCAAGCCAGGAGGGAGAGAGAAGGCGCGAGGCTTGGACAATGACTTGGAGATGAGAGATGGGGCATCACAGCTGCAAGAACACTGAGTGGGTTAATATGGCTGGATCCTAGAGTGAGTGGAGGGGTGTAAAGTGTGAGAAAGCTAGAAAGGTAAGAAGGGGCCAGGTGTAGCGGCTTAAATGCCAAGGAGAGGACTTGTTTCTGGAGGTAATAGGGGGCTAACAGAGTTTACTGAGGAGAGGAATGACAGCCAGATGTGCACTTTAGGAAGGTCACTTTGGTAGCTATGTAAAAGATGGCGACTTGAGACAGGAGACCAATTAGAAGCCAATGGTGAGAGACGGCTTATGCCATGAAAGGCATGTTGTGGAGACAGAAACAACGAGATCTGACAGCTGATTGTGACTGTGTGGGGTGAGTGAGCATGGGAGTGAGACAAGGATGGCAGCCTGTTTGGAAATGTGGATATCTAAAAGAATGGTGCCTCCCTTGACAGAGAAATTGAAAAAGGGATGGGAGGTCATGGGACATCAGGGAGGGGAGGGAGATAAAATTTGTCCTGTTCTAGTCTATCCTTAACATTCCCCTCCCCACATACACCAAGTAGGATGCTGCCTGGTCAGACCCTCTCAGATAAATAGATAATGTCCTTGTCAGGGGGAGGCTGTGTGTACTTGGGGGGCATCACATCACCATGGGAACTTGGGAGTGCACTGTATGTGTGTCTGTTCATTCTTTTCCTGGGTCAAGTCAGAGAATTATCAACAGCATGGGACCTTCCTAAGGGTGGGGGGAGGTGCATAGAGGGGTACAGCAGGAAGGATGAGGAGCACAGGTCTAAAATTAACTACCACCTCATTCTACAGAAATGGAAACTGAGGCCAAGGGAGGGGCTCTCTAGCCACTACTCAATTCCCTGACATGAAGCATTGTGGTGTGCAAGGATCTAATATTCTGGGAGTAGGGGGAGGCACACAGAGGCCAGGTTTGCTGTCAGGGAGTTTAGAGTCACTTGTACATGACTGTGATAGGAGATGAAAAGGGGCTGGAGGAAGAAGGGAAATGGAATTAAGAAGGGACCACAGAAGATGGGGATTAGGGTGGTGGGGAGCAAGATTGCATTCTAGGGATAAAGGATGGCATGACCAAACAGATCGAGAGGGTGGGGTGGGAGTAGGGGCAGATGGAGGTCCAGTTTGTCTGGCATGGGTTCTCATTCCAGGAGGCTCTCAAATCTCCTGCCTCCAGCCCCTCACCACTGACCTCTTGAATCTCCCTTGCAGGTGGTTATGAGAAATTTTCTTCTGAGTACCCAGAATTCTGTTCCCAAGCCAAGTCTGTGGCTATTTCCTCCCCCATTCCCACCACCATCCCGGGGCCTCCTGAGCCAGCCTCCAGTTCCTGTGGCACCCCACTGCATGACCAGGTACATTTGGGGGTGTTTAAAAAGCCCTGTTCTTGGAGGGGTCCCTCTCAGGAGACCAGTGGGGACTGGAATTGGCAAGAAGACAACAGCTAAGGAGAGCTGGAAAGTGGGGAGAGGCATGGGCGGGTGGGGAAGGGGGTACACACAGAAAGTGGCTGGGAATTGGGCTGGGCCGGGCCAGATAAGGTGGCTTCTTTTGGGGTGCCTGACACTGAGTAGATTGGTAGACTGATTGACTTCACAATTAAAGCAAGGTTGTTCCTTTCCTCTTGAGTGGGCTGGATGGCTCCAAGCACCAAAGTTTCTCCCAGCTCCTCTTATCTTAGGAGAAAGGCCAGTTTAGGAATGGGGATGGGCCAGGTATTAGAGCCTACCATTTCCCATCCCTCAGACTGTGGCCATTTCCTCCCTGGACCCATGTCTCTCCCCTTTTCTCCCCTGCCCTCTTGACATCTGTCTCCTGCCTTGCACAGGGCGGGCCTGTCGAGATCCTTCCCTTCCTTTACTTGGGCAGTGCCCAGCACGCGGCCCGAAGGGACACACTGGACACCCTAGGCATCACTGCACTGCTGAATGTCTCCTTGGACTGCCCGAACCACTTTGAGGCCCATTACCAGTATAAGTGCATTCCTGTGGAAGATAACCACAAAGCAGACATTGGTTCCTGGTTCATGGACGCCATCGAGTTCATTGGTATGTTGGTTGGTTGACTGGGAGCTGTATGTGTGTGTGAGGTCTCTCTGGGACCCCATGGAAGGCCAGAGGAGAAGCCGGGAGGGCTCCCCCCATCAGCACAGACCCCCTTTGTCATCAGGACACCCCCCCCCACTTAGATTTCCTGTCCCCACCATGGGGTGACCAGGAGCTGGTGGGTGTTTTTCCTCCCCTTTGCTGATCTGGGATACTTGGAGAGTGAAAAGGTTCTGGGGGCAGAATTGGGAGACCTGGGTTCCAGTGTCAGCTCTGATCCATCCTGTCCTCTTGCAGGCTCTGAGTCCTACCCCTGTCCTAGGTCAGGGGTCAGCAGACTGTGGCTTGCAGGCCAAAGCCAGCCCCTGTTTTTGTCTGCTTTCCTGCCTGGCTCTGTCCAGACTGTAAGCTAAAACTGGTTTTTAAACCAAGAAACTTCCAGACAGCACTCGGAGCTTCCCAGGCTCATTCTAAGATTTGTCTGTGGGCCCAGTTGGCCAGTCCTTGAACTGGATGATGGGGTGGCAGATGTGTGGATGTAGGGTCAGTCAGTCCAGGTGTCACTCTGGGCCAGCACCAGGAATCCTGTGGAAGGTGAAAACTGGAGCCCACACTGGAGGGGGGACCTCTCAGAGGTGGGAGACAGAGGCCCAGGGAGCTGATGGCTTTAGCTTGGCTGAACCTGTTTCTTCCTTTCTCCTTCCTTCCCTCTCTCTACCCCTCTTTCTTCCATCTTCCCTCCATCTCTTTGTCCTCCTTCCCTCCCTTTTCCCCTCCTCCTCCTCACATTTTCCTTCCTTCTCCCTCCCTCTTCCTTCTTTCCCTTCTTCTCCCCTCCCTCCCTCTTCATCCCGGGTCTTTCTTCTCCCTTCCTTTCCTCCTTTTCTCTCCTCTCCTCCCTTTCCTTCTCTCTTCCCACTTCCTTATTCCCTCTTCCCTCCTCCTACCCTCTCCTCTTGCTTCCTCCCTCTTCCTTCCCTCTATTCCCCTCCCCGTCCTCCCTCCTCCCATAGACTCGGTCCAAGCCCGCCAGGGGCGGGTGCTGGTGCACTGCCAGGCCGGGATCTCTCGTTCTGCCACCATCTGCCTGGCCTACCTGATGATGAAGAAGAAGGTGAGGCTGGAGGCGGCTTTTGAGTTTGTCAAGCAGCGACGAAGTGTCATCTCGCCCAACTTCAGCTTCATGGGGCAGCTGCTGCAGTTTGAATCCCAGGTGCTGGCCACGTCCTGTGCCGCGGAGGCCGCCAGCCCCCCGGGGACGGTGCCCGTCGGGGAGACGGTGCCGCGCAGGGAGTCGGCCAAGGCCTCCCCCTCCTCGACTCAGCTGGTCTTCAGCTTCCCGGTGTCGGCCCCCAGCAGCCTCCCCTACCTTCCCAGCCCCATCACCACTTCCCCCAGCTGCTAGGACCCAGTGCGGGGGCTGCCTGGGCTGCCAGAGTGGGAAGAGACCCCACCAGAGAGTCTGCTTCTGGGCTGGGGCACCTGCCCAGCAGTCACTATGCATTTATTAGGCGCCTGCTCTTAGCCAGGCTCTTCCTAAGTGCGGGGCTGTCACAGGCTGCATTTCAGAGCCTGGCTTGACCCCTCGACTCCTGTGTGAGCTGGGGCTTCGAGGTCTCTTCCCCGACGGGGGATGCTGCTTCCTCTTGCCCAGCAAAGGGCCTCTCTCCGATGGCCAGGTCCCTGTGGCCCTTCTCTTTCCTGCCTCCCCCCCCCTCCCCCCCCGCCGGCCGACCGGGTTCAACCCGCTGCCTGGCAATAAGACAGCAGTAAAGGCCCAGCGCCCAGCAGCGGAGGGCGCGTCTCAGCTGGCTGGTGGAGCTGGCCAGACAGCGCAGCCTTCCCTTCCAACAGAAATGTCTTAAGAACCTTTGTGAAGCTCTGATGGCTGGGAGGTGTGCATGGTCCAGGTCCCTCCCTAAGTTCCACCAGGGCCTGCGGCAGCGCATTGATGGCCCCTTTCGTGGCTGCATCACTGTGTTTAAAAGTGCCCTAGGAGAGCATCATTTTATTCCAGAAATCATAGACGGTGAATCGTGGTAACAAATAACAGAAATATAAGAAGGAACTTGCTTCCCCAGAGTATGAAAGTTCTGCCAGCCGAGGCTCAGCGAGGGGGAACGTGCCTGACAGTGCAGATGGGCACGGGTGGGGACATCGAGCCAAGGGGAGCTCTTAAAAACCCAGCTTGTGTGGACGTAGTGGTTGGGGCCTGCTCCCCCTTCCATGTACCCCGGGTGCTGGCGGCAATGGAAAGAATGGTCCCTGGCTTCTGGTGGGCAGGCTGGATCATGTCTTGAACTCCTTCCCTTCTTAGATTCCAGGGAGATGCGCTATCCCTGTATGGGCACACCTGGCCTTAGGTTACCGAGATGTTCCTAAGGGCCAACAGGTGCCATAATCCTGCCTGGTGGGCAGACTCTTTGAAAGCCCTTGGCTAGGATGAATCGACCCTCCATCTCGCCCTGTGCCAACACAGATGGTTATCGTGTGGGCTGGCTCAAGGAGAAGCCCTTCGAGCGCTCACTGCACACACCCCAGTCCTGGGACCCAACATGGTCCCTTGTGAAGTCAGTCCCTCTCTTGAAAGGCTACCAGCTGTTTCTGCTCTCGTGCTGTGGCCGGGCGCTTCTGTGGGTCCTGGCTGGAGGGAGCTGGATTCTTGTCTCCAGATGAGCTTATGTTTCTTGTCCCTTCTGGGAGCAGCTGAATGATGCACTGGCTAACTAGGCTTGCTCCCATGATGTGCTGTTCTCCCTTTAGAAGGCAGTGCCCACAGACCCCCAGGGAGTTCTTGCTAGACTCCTGTCCCGTGGCGGCCTGCTTCTGGTTCTGTGCTGGACAGCGCAGCCTTTGGGAGGAGAAGCATTCGGACAGCCGGTCTGCTCTTTCCTCTGATGCCCAGGAGACAGTTCGGTCTTCAGAGGCCCGAGTTCTGAGCTCTTCCTTTGTGTGGTGGGCTCAGCAGCTGGAGAAGCTGCAGCAGGATAGCCAGGGAGAGGAGGGAAAGAAGGAGCTGATGAGGGTGAACATTGGCCAGAGCTGCCCTCTGCCTGTTCTGGCCAGATACTTCAAGTGACTCTAAAGGACTCACTCATCCATCTCACCATAACACACACAGTGGTCTCTCCTTTTACCTTTTCCCTTCCCAATTCCATGAATAAGCTGTCCTAGATGAATGGATCCTTTTGTTCATGCTTGGTTCATAGGTCCACAGGATGGACAAATGAGGACCCTCAGAATTCATTTATTCCAATCTGACTCTGAAAAGGAATTTTTCCCTGCCACATCCTAGAAAAATGGCCATTCTGTCTCCACTTGAAGCTTTTCACCAATGGGAAACTCACTGCTTTCCAAAGTGGCCTGTTCCACTTTGTGAAATTCTAGACCTAACAATCCCTTTTTGGAATGAATCCAGGAAGCTCCTGTTAACGTTAAGATGTTTTCCCTCATATTGAGCAAACAAACCAGCCTCTTCACAACTCCCCTCACCAGTTCATCCTGGTCCTGCCCTTTGGGGCCAAGCAGAATCAGACTAATCTCTTCCACATGATGAATAATTTTGAAGACAACTGACATGTTTTCCCCGAACCTTCTTTTCTCCTGGCTATGAATGCCTAGCTCCCAGCCTCATCTGACCTGGCCATCCTTTGCTGGACATGCCACTGGCCTTCACACCTACCTGTAGGCTGACTGGGGCAAGGGAGGTAAGCCTCCCTCATTTGCCCAAGATCTCATTCATTTTCTGGTGTCATTTAAAATAATTCCCAAGTGAGAAACAAATGACTGTGTATGACATGAGAACTGCCCAGGGTCACAAAGCCAGGATATGCTAGAACTTAACCCCAGGTCTGGCTGACCAGGACTAGCCCTTCACTATGTCACAAACTCAGCATTCCTGATGACTCCTGAGATGCTAAGTTGCTGTGCAGATGCTGAAATCTGTATTAGTTGTGGAAATCAGCTCACCAGGAGGTGAGGTAAACAGCATAGTGGTTGTTATTCCTTTTGGAACATCTTCAAGTCTTCTGGCAAGGATGCCCCCTAGGAAACCACTGCCCCCACCAGAAGACCACAGTAGGCTGGCTCACTTGAACACCCAGCTCCTGTTCTTACAACGACCTGTGACCCAGATGACAGAACATGGGCACAGAGGGGCACCTTTCAGGATTTACTCACCTCTTAAGGTGCAAGAGGGAAAAGGTTTGCCCCTGGCTTCTGGGCATTGAGGTGGAGACAGTTCTGTCCTCAGCAGAAATCCTGCCAGCTTCATTTCCTCTGGGCTTTTTGGTGGCTAGACAGCCTTTGAATATAGAATCTCTCCTGGAGAGATCATGAATGCTATTAATCCTTCCAGGTGGATGCCTTCATTGGGAAGTGCTAGGCTTTAGGTCTCTGAGTGGAGACACAGGCAGGGTAACAGCCCTAGGTTGTGTTCTCTTGTCCTCTTTGGAAGGATAGTTTGGGGAGGGGGTCAGCTGGGAGGCTCAGGTCCAGTTTCTGGGGAGAAGGGGCTAGAGATTGAGAGCTGAGCAAAGGAAGTCCTTAACTTGTATGGAATCCAGCCCTGCTAATCCTATTCTACAAGAGCCAGAAAGCTCACATTGCTCAAAGCCTTGATGACCATAGAGCTGGGGCCCAATGAGACTCTATCCCAGAGACCCAGGGATCCCCTCCCCCCCACTCTTCTTCCTCCTGGAGGCCAAGAAGGAAAATGCCTTTCTGGAGAGTGGAGGGTGCCATGCAATACTTTCCTCCTTAGTTTGTAAATAGCCTCCCACTTCTTGCAAAGGAAGACTGTGTCTTGGTGTGTCTTGTGTCTCTGTGCCTATGTGATGTATCTCCTTTGGGTTCTGCTGTGTTTTCTGCTTGGCATTTCTGTTTCCTTGGTGGTTTTTATTTATTGCTTGAAGAAGACCATTTGAAGAAAAATAAATGCATTTCCAACAAACAGTGCTGGCTGCTTCTGAACTTTGCATCTAGTTCCCCTCCCTCCACCTGAGGGAATCTGTGTTCAAATCCTGTCTCTGCTACCCGAGTCACTGTGTGAAGTCATGAGCCGCCATTTTGAACTGCAGACTGATCAGTATGAAATTCCAACTTTCTCATCCACGTGCACAGACAGCCACATGGCTCCCTAAAGAGATGCTGGTGACACTGTCTGGGTGGGGCCGGGCGACTGTGGAGGACATCTTTGTTGCCTGGGTGTAGAGACGCCCTTTCTGGGATGTCCAACTTTTCACACTGAATAAATGCAATTCAGGTAAGGAGTCCACCTAGGGCCAGAGGACCTGGGTTCAGATTCTGCCTGCTAACTTTGCTTCAGTTTCCACTTTTGTAAAATGAAGGGGTTGGGCTTGATGATTGCTAAGGCCCTCTGAGACTCTTGATCATGTTGGCACTGAAATTCTTTATTCCAAAGTTCAGGAGGCCTGGGACTACTCATAAGACTCTCACAGACTCTGTGTAAGAGGCCTTGGGGAAGCCCCCTTTCTATCTTTGGCTCTTTCTCTGGCCAGCAGATTAGAGAGGCTCTCATGTCCTTTCTAGACTTGACATTCTATGTTCTAAAAGCCCTCCTAGCCTGGAAATTTTTGACGTGTAGGAAGTGATGTCATGACTATGTATACTTTCTAACTCCCAGGTAATTCTGTCTCCAGATCCTACAAAGTTAGCCCAGAAACAGACCTCATTTTCTTAAAAGATGTGTGCTACCCTCCAATGGGCAGTCTGTACCTCATGAAGCAAATCTTCCTTTTAACAGAGGCAGCGAGGCAGTGCAGCGGACAGAGCATTGGGCCCCAAGTCAGACCTGGGTTCAAATCCAGCCTCAGATACTTACTAGCTGTGTGACCTTAGACAATCAACCTCCACCTCCATTTACTCATCTGTATAATGGGGATAACAGCACCTGCCTCCAAAGCACTTAATGCCTGTTTCCCTCCCTCCTTATAACAGGAGCCAGCACTGCATGGCACACAGACAGCAGGATCCAGAGCAATCTGATAAATAGCCTGGGTCAGCTTGTTTCTAGCCTCCATCGCAGGGCAAGCCAAGAAATAATTTCATTGGCCAAAATTTCTTTGAGACCCATTTTTTCCCGGTGACATTTTTCTTTTATTCTGTTGACTAAGACTTCTTGCTTTTACATGATCTCTGTCCTGGTAATAACATCCCACGAGTCTGTGATGTTCCCCACCCTCAGCCTCTTTAAATCTTCCAGACTGAAGGTTTTTAAGGGACCGGGACAGTTGCACTCAAAGAAGGATGGCGTGGCTGGTCTGGTTGGAAAAGCCTGAAAATATGGCGGTGGACTAAGCCCATGGATCTCGCATCTTTGCGGAAGAGGGGCCAGTGGGGTTGCTGTGCTCGTGGAACCTTCTGTCTCACCATCTCCTTCACCAATAACTGGGCTGTAACAGAAAGCAGAAGGGAAGCTAGCAATGGAAGGGAGTCAGCTCTGCCCGAGTCCAAGAGCTCCTGCACGTAGCTGAGAATTGGCCAGCTGTGGAGAAGACCCTCCCGCAGCCTCTTGCCAACCCAGATTCACCCCTCCTTTAGTGGTATTACCAATAAGGGCCAGGCATCGAGGAGCAGGACTGTGTCTGGAAAACAGTCATATCTGTCTGGTGGCCTGGGGCTGGTGAAAATGGTAGAGGGTAGGCTGCAGGGCTCCCTGTGTGGACTCGGACTGAAGTGTGACTGCCTCAGCTTCCGGAACCTCCAACATGTTTTCCTACAAACCTTAGCTTCCTGGGTCATCACTGGCCAGGAGAGGGACCGGCAGGGGCCAGTGAAAAGTGGGACTGAGCTCCACTGACCTGTGGGGGGCTGCTTTGCACCCCCCATTCACAACTTCCCAACCATTCAGCATTTACCCCACACACACACCAGTGCTGCTTCAAAAATGTCTTTATTGGTTATTAAATGATAACAAGTACTGCAGGTTAGACATAAAGCCAAAGCAGTTACAAGTTAAAATCAACACAACCATGTCTGAAAAAGAAACCTGCCAGGCAGGGAGGTTACCTTGGCAGATATCCGCTTTGAGCAAGAAGGAAGGGGCTGGGGAGGGGAAAAAATAAGAAGGTGGCTGTTGCAGCAGCTCCAAGTGACAAGACTGCATGCCCGTGAAGTATCCCTTCATGGTCATTGGCCAAGGGCCAGGAGGCCAAAACCAAAACCACCAGGGAGTCACACAGACTGAATACACAGACAACAAAAAGCCCCAGGCCAGGCCCCAGGGCACACCGAGACAAACACCACCACTGGGCACATGCCGCTGCTGCCAAGGAAAAGCCTAACACACCACTTTCTTCTAATAGTACATCATTTAGCTAAAAGGTAAACAAGTCCAAGTGTCGCCACCCGGACAGCGGGATCACGAGTCACGACAAGAGCCAAAGGGACAGACCACTTCACAGATGAATGCACCGAAGGGGTCGCACGGCACTTTCTGGATGCTCAGCTGTGGGTGCTGCCGACCCCATCTGAGCTGTGCTACCACCACGGTCCTGGAAGAACCGACACGACTGGTAACCCAGCGTCACGATGTGTGGCAAGCAGCCTGCAACATTTACCAAGGACAACTTGTGCATGAGTGAGAAACGGTGTTAAAGACGTGACAAGACAACAGGGAAGGGGGAAAGGCAAGCATCTGAGACGAGAGACGGACAGTGACAGGGCCGCACTGGGAGCCACAGATGAGAGGAAGGGGGGACCTGTGTGGGGGGCTGCCGCCTGTACCCGCCCACACTGATGAAACCATGGGTCCAGTCACGGAGCAGAGCACAGAGATATGCAGTGTGTATGCATCCCATCAGCTTCCAGAGTCCTGGTCTCAGAAGGGAAGGCCTTTCTTGCAAACTGACCCTAAGCAATGGTGCCTTATGCTAAAACTTGCCTTTGGTCTTATGGCCCTTTATCTACAAGGTCTCGAATCAGGAAAGGACCCTTGGTGCCACCCTTGGTCTTGGGGAGATGGTTCAAAAACCCAAAATATTTGGAGCCCAGCAAAAGTATGTTTTGTGAAACGCAGTTAGAGTCAAGACATCTGAATGCATCCTTTGTCTCCAAAGTCCTTTCTTACTGGCTTTCCTATGGCTGTACTGGTCCTAGCAACATCGAATGTTTGTAGAGCTGTCTTCTGGCTTTCACTTCAGCTTCACTGTGGGAACCCATCTCAAATCAGTTAGAACGGGCCAGTTTAAGCCTTACACCCTACAGGGTCTCATTCTGGGATGAGGTTTTGTGTCCTACCATTTTCTCAAACCCTGGGAGAGTAAACATAGCGTGTGGCCAGATGACAAGTACATTGGCCCCACTTCCCCAGCCCCAGAAGGAAACATGTCCCCCCAAAATGCCCAGTTGTGTCATTGGATTTAGAACCACAGAATCTTCAGTGTGGAAAAGACCAGAGAGGTCATCTAGTCCAATCCCCTGACAGACGGATCCCAAGTTAGCCCTCAATGTGAAAGGAAATGAACTGAGAGCCATCACCAGACAGCTCCCTCTAAGGCTGGGCTGACAACGGCCCTCTGGAATACCCCCCAGCTGGTACCAACTCTACAGAACAAAACAGCAATCCTACCCAGTATGTACATGCTTCCGTTCCCTTCCTTCTGAGTGAGTGGGAGGCCCATGACAAACCAGGAGACCACGGGGAGACAGTGAACCTCACGAGCCAGGTTCTCATCCTAAGGACACAGGCCCAGGGAGGCCACCCGCTACTCTATCAGGCTGTGAGAGGCGGCTGTCATATGAGAGCAAGAAGAGAGTAAGAACTGGCACGAGATGCAGGGAACACTCTCACAGAGGGCCTTCTGGCTCACTGGAGTACAGTGACACGAGAGCCTTCTACAGCATCCCCAAACGAGCGTGAAACGCAGGAATCCTTCACCTGATGACGCTCTGATGAGGAGTTCATATGAAAAAGCTGGCAACACTTAACCTAAGGGCCACCCACAATCCATTCCCTTTCCTTATATACTGGGACCAGTGGGACATCTCAAAGATGAAATCCAATATTAGGTCAGTCAAGGGAGTTGGCTCAGACGGCCAGAAAGATTCTATTTTTACAGTCTCTTTAGCCTAACGCAGAGAAAGACGGTAGGTAGATATCATGGCTGGGGAGAGGAATGGGGTCTGGCTAGACTAGAGAAAGTGCTTAGAAGAAATCATTCCTGCTTTCTAGGCAGTTTACAGGAATCCTGCCGCTGGGGACCATGGAGAGTCCACAGTGTGTCCACAGTCTTCACGGGAGAGGTGAGATGAAATGGAACTGCAGACAATGTTAAACACACGTTTCTATAGCAATGGAATGCTGAGAATAACGGGACCTCGGCCTTTGTTTTGTACCCCCTCTTTTTGCCTTGGATATCCTGGAGTTAGGGCTGCTGATATTCATTTGTGGTTCCTGCGCAAGGTCTCTCGACCCAAGAAAACTCCCTAGAGTGATTATTCTATTTCACTCGCTTGAAAGGCTAATTATCACCTGCTGTGATGGAGGATGATGCCAACAAAGGGGGGAGCAGAACAATGTCCTTTTCTGGGCCGGGGAAGGAGAAGAATCCACTGCAGCAAGGCCACATCCCTCAGATCCATTGGGACCAGGCCCTAGTCAGCACAACAGTTTTGCATTTTCTGTCATTCTTTTCTATTTGCCTTAGAAGACAAACTGATGCAAGTTTTAGATAGATTATAGCAATGACCTCCAGATGGCTAGTTTTTTTTCAAAGAGAAGGGAAATTCACTTGACTCTGAAATTTAATATGTGACTTGTAACCATTTTGAGGGCTGTTTCCCCCGCTGTAAATGGACATTCCAAATGCGTCAGACTTGTCCCAACCTGTGGGTACAATCTGAGTCCAAGGGCGGTCTAGTGCAGGAAGATCTTAGGGCCAGTCTGCCCTCACACAGGATCATCCCAAAGTGCTCTCCCTGTTCCTCGCTTCTGCAGACTCCGACCACCAGCAGATAAGGGCTAGTCCAAGGGTCTTCCTCGCTGCCCCCTTCCCACCGCTTCAGATGCCTAAGACTGGCCAACTTCCCTTCTTCTAAGGAGTTAATGTGAACCAGCACCCCCAATAATGCCATCAGCACAGGGGGGCCCATAACCACTAACAGACCCAGAGGTCGGCTTTCCTCTGGAATCCCTCCCCACGGACACTTTGCTAATGACCCCCATGGCTTCACTGAGGTCTACGGTTGTGTTTAATGTGGGGAATCAGATCTACATGGGGAGGGCAGGTAAGGGGCACTTCTCACAGTAAGGAAAAACTACTATGCATGGAAGCTTTCCCCTCATTTACTGAACACTCCTATCACAAGGCGGAAAGGAAAGGCCAAACTTCTACTTCTGTGGCTGCTGGTACCTTCATGTTCTAGGCCCAGAGTAGCCAAGACCCACCCACTCCCCCCGGGGGAAGCTGCCCCAGTGCTCCCTCCTGCTGACACCCCTAGAGCCCCCAAATGCCCAGGTTAGCTGGCAGTGGGCTCAAACCCAGGTAGACTGTTTCCAACCTTTTGGGCCTTAGGCTGCCCTGGGTGACTATCGGGGGAATCAGCTGCCAGGGTATGCTTTGGACAGCTACTCTAGCCTTCCCATGCAACGCTGGCCATTTCTGCTTCCAGGGTGTGAAAAGCCATGGGCAAACATAAGGCAAGGAAGGGACCAGACCCAGCTGAGCCACCAATATCAGTTCATCCCAGTGACATCTCTACCGAGTGAACCTCTGAAACACCCCAAGAAGGCATATTCCAAACCTCCTGGACAACTGAACTGAGATGAACCTCAAACTTGAGGGCAAAAACGGGGACACATGCCCCGCCTCCTGCACTGGCTTCAAGCTTGACGTTCTTCTCAGCTCCCGGGTTCGGGCGGTTTAGAATGTGCTTTTCCTCCACCCGCCAAGTCTCTTGGTTAAGAGAGGCGACTCCCCTCCCTGTTAATACGGAAGGCCCTCCACCTCCTCTTTTTGGCAAGGAGGCCTCTGCACACTGCATTCTACTGGTGCACAGCCCGCCCCCTCCCCAGGTCAGACTCTGCAGACACAGCGGCACTTGGACCAGCAGGGGCCAGTCTCCCACTTTCTACCCCCCTGGGGAGGCTGTAAACTCAGGTCAGGCTCCTGAAGCCTATGGATTTTGGTACCTTCCCTTGGAAAACAGGCCTGATGGAAAAGAAAACGCTCATTTTGTTTTTTACAGCAAAGCAGTCTATGCCAAGCGCGAACATAAAAACAGAAACCCGAGAAGAATCGGACCCAAACCCTTCTTGGTGAGTACACAAGCTGGCCTTGCACTGCTGAGGACTTTAGGCATCTGGACTGTGCAAAATATTCTCAAGAAGGTCCTGGCTCATTTTCAGAGTGCCCCCCCGCCCCCCCACAATAAATAGGTGATGGTGCGTCTCTACCAATGTGTGCTCCGTGGGCGTGGGCTGCAGCCCCAGCAGGTCCGCCTGCAGTGCGACTGTCCAGACTCGAGCAGGCTGGCTGTCCACCGAGCTGGTGCGTGTCGTGCGGGGTGTGAGCCCACCTGAGCCCTGGAGCACGGACCAGCTGCTCTGACCAGTCCTCATAGAGCGGTGCTTTAGGAACGACAAACGGCTGTTTTCTAGGCTGTCAGGATTTTTATAGGGTGTCTTGGTTTTAGGGAACAATCACGTGTGATGCAGTCCCATCCGGCCGCAGCCTGGGCTTCCCTAGGTCTTCTGCTCTGCTGTGCTGGCTGTTTGGGCGGGGGCGTCCGGCTTCATGATCTGGTACGTGATCAGATACTCCGGGTAGGCCTAAGGAGAAGCACACACACACACATCAAGGCTGGGAACCACGCCCTGGGGGGAGGGAGGCCTGCCCCAGTCCTCCCGGGCACTCCCTACCAGCACCGCACCCAGGCTGCCAGGTTTCTATGCTGATCATCCAAAGTAATGAATCCTCACTCTCCTTTCGTTAGCTTGCTCTCACCTGGACATTATGTTAGAAAAAGAGGGTAGAGGCTTCCCTTGAACCATTTGGCTATCTCCCCCCAGAGAGTGTGACAGCTCAGATTTTAGCTTCCTTCCCAAAAAGCCCTCCTATAAGCCTTTCTCGTTTATTTAATTTTTTAAAGTGCAGAGGCTTTAAAAATCCTTTTCGCCCCAGTTCCAAATTCTCTCCCTCCCCCACCAAACATTACCAATGTGCGCAGTCACACAAAACAAATCCCCTCATTACCAAAACTACAAAGAAAACACGGTTTCACTGCACTCAGAGGCCATCCTTCTCCCTCGGGAGCTGGCTGGCATCTTTCTGATGGCTTTCCCGGCCGACCACCTAACAGCTGTGCTGCCAATGTGCACAGCCTTCTTCTGCTTCATTCCCTTCGCGTACGCCCCTTGTCATCCCGTCATGTTCAGAGGCCATTCCCCAGCAGACAGGCATTCTCTCACTTGCAATAATTTGCCACCACAAAGTTTTCTTTTCTTTTCTTTTTTTTTACTATTTATTTTCTTTTACTTTTTTGCTTTTTGGAGGGGGGAAGGCAGGGCAATTGGGGTTAAGTGTCTTACTCAAGGTCACATGGCTAGTGTTAAATGTCTGTGACTGGATTTGAATTTGGGTCCTCTTGACTCCAGGGCCAGTGCCCTATTCACTGCGCTACCTAGCCGCCCCACACAAAGTTTTCTGTACATGGGTTTGCTTTCTCTTTCCCTGACGTCTTTGAGGAATAGTTTGGGTCCGCACAGTTTTACAGCATGGCTGCATCTCTAGAAAGAATGATCTGCCCCCACTTCCTAACCACCCTCTCCCTCCTCGGCCTCCCGCAATCTCATCCAGCTTCTATCCCTGCTCTCCCCATTGCCAATGACCTCTTACTCGATAGTTCCAACAGCTTCTCCATCCTGTCCTCATCTTCCTCGACTTCCCCGACAGGCCACTTTCATGCTTTGGCCCCTACCTCTTTGGAAGCTCTTTCTTCGCTGGCTTCTTTTTTCTTTTTGATCTCCCACCCCTGAGTCTAAGAACAGCCCCTGGGTCCTAATTTCTCTACTCTTCATCTGTCCCATTGGTTCCAATGATCACCTATCCTTTCTATCTAGACTTCCAGGTCTCACGTCTCCTCTAAGCGCCAACGCCACAACTCCTGCAGCCTGCTAGGCATCTCTACCTCAATGTTCCACTGGCACATTCGGAGTCTCGCCACATGTCCTCGTTTTATGGAGAGCATGACCCTTCTCCCTCCCCCGAACACAAAGCGATTCTCCCTCGATACCGCCCCACGCCACCTTCATGACCTCTGCCCACACTGTTCCCCAGGTAGCCAGGTGCTGCCAGGCACACCTTCCCTTCAAAGTCTAGACCAGATGCGGCTTTGTTCAGAAAGCTCTGCCAGTGCCCTTGGGGAGGGACCTCCCCTTCAGCCTCGTGCTAGACTCTCATGCCCTCCATCTGCACACACACACTTTCTGAGGCGGTGTCAGCTCCCTGAGGGCAGGGCCTTGGTTAATCCTCTTTTGGTCTCTCTTGCTGCCCATCAGAGTCCTGAGGCAGCCGGGGCCAGGCAGGGGCACTTCATTAACCTCTGCTCAACACCTCAGTCTTTCAATGGAAAGCTCAGGCACGTGGAGCTCCACTGAACCCGTTCCTTGGTGACTCCCTTTAGTGCTGGCTTCTTGTCACCAGGAGCCTTTACACGCCAGTCCAGCTCAGCTGCTCAGTCTGTCCTCAGCAGACACTTCTGGGCGCATAAAGGGTCCTGACCTGCTCGAGAGCCTGGTGTAGACCCTGTGCACCCATCTCTTCTCCAGCAGGAGCTCAGGCCTGAATTCTGCCAGACACAGTCTCTGTGGGTGCCTGGGACTGGGGCCCAATGGATCAGCTTCTTCCTTTGGGAGACTTTGATCAAAAGCTTCTCATGCTGTGGGTTTTAATTCTTCTTCAAGACATTTCTAACATAAAGTCGGACCCTCTTTGCCTTTTCAACAGAGCTGGATGGACAGATGTTCCATGAATCTCAAGCCCTGCCCTGGCTCCTGCTGACCCACCCTCAGCCTTGCTCCAGCCTCACATGAGAGCAGAAGCCCACCCTTCTCAACCCCCGCACAGGTCACTCGGTCTCCCTTTGACCACCATGCCAGAACTCCAAATGCTAGTGACCTCCGAGTGCCTTTCAGGAGTCTCCTCTCCACGGCTCTGCCTGATGACGACAGGCAGCCCAGGGTGGTGGGAAGGGAGCTGGTCTTAGGGCTACCAAGTCCTGGTGTCCAGTCTCACTTCTGGGACCTGAACTGTTAAGACACCCCCATTCTCCAGGGAGTTGACCTTTACTTTGTCTTGGGCCCCTCTGGCAACGTGGGGGCCCCTTCTTTGGAGAACGCTTCCAAGGGCACAAACATTATAGGAAGATCAAGGCCACGGAAATACCGCCAGGGAGTTAGTGCCCTATGCCAACAAGCTCCTCAGGCCCGTCCTATGGGAAGGTGCGCTGCCCAACGTACCTGTTCCCCTCTGTAGATCACGTACTCCGCATACGCAAGACCATTGACGCTAGGTCTGCCAATAACTGAGTGATGGCCAGGTGGTGCGTGGGCCATTTTCATGGTGCTGAATTGGAGAAAGGATTTCCCGAGAGTCACTCGACAGAAAAGCATTTGCCTGTAGAAAAAAGAACGGAACGTGGTTTTATCACTTATTTTTATCATGGAGGCAGATGGTGGCATGACTTCCAGTCTGGTCTCAGGCACATCCCAGCTCTGTGTTCCTGGGTGAGTCACAGCCTCTGTTCCTCAGTCTCTGCTCAAATGCCCAATGGGCCAATAATAACACCGAGCTCACAAGACCCGCTGAGATCATCCTTGTAACAAGTCCTTCACTGGCAGCGCCCAGCACACAGCAGGTGCTCTGTAAGTGCCCGTCCCCCCCCCCTTCTCCGGCTGTGCTCCGTGCTCAGAACTCTCTCCCTCCTGGATTCCTCCAAGTGTGCAGGAAGCCTTTCCTGGCCCCGCACACCAGGGCTTTCCCTCTCCGGTCTCAATCTGGTTTGCACAAAGCTGTCCACCTGCTTTCTCCTCCATCAGACCGAGCTCCATGAAGGCAGGGCCTGTCTGCTGCTTCCTCTGTACCTTCAGCGCTGCACACATTAGCTGACTGAATGATCGCACAGACTGTCTCGTGTACGTGTTTCAATAACTCTATGAGTTGGTATTAGAGGGATAATCGCCCCATGCACAGGTGAGCTGCCCAGGGTTTAGACAGTGCTAGCACTGGCCTCTGGTCCCAGGTCTCTGCCAGCTTCCAAGCCCAGAGCTCCTCCCCCGGTTCATGGCATCTTTTCTCAAGAAGACGTCCCTACTTCCCCCTCCTTGTTCAGTACTTGCCTGGGTGGCTGCAGAGCCTTTCAGAGAGTCACTGACTCTTAGGAATCAATGAAAGCAGACACTCACCTGTGACAGATGTAACAGGACCTGTCTTTGTGTGTGGGACAGCCAGTACCACCTCCAATTCCATAAACATACTGGTTACTTTTGGAAGAATTCTCTGCAAAATAAATCCCAGCACCAAACATGCCCCCTATATACGCATGTCTCTCATCGAAGCCTTTGTGGATAATGGCATTGATGAAAGGAGAGCCTGGAAGAGAGGGAGACAAAAGTAGCTTTTGTGAGCCTGGATTGGTGACAGGATACTTGAGTTGGGCAGCTGGACGACTTCATGCCTCAGTGAGTTACCACAAGTGTAATGGCAGGCTTACCTGGTAAGATGTCCTATTAGTGGAGATTATAATCGTGGGAGAAAACCCTCTCCCACCGAGGCCGTTTGGGGGCTTGACAAGGAAGGTTGTTACCAAGATTTCACAAAGCCTACAGCCCATCTTAGACACCTTAGAGTGCGTCTTCCCAAAATACAAACAGTCTGACTGGCAATCCTGCCCATGGGCCAGTACACAAGTCATTGCCCTAGAGTGACTTCTTTTTCTATGGCCCAGTTTGTAATTTAAATGTTGCAAAATGCCAGAGAGATAAGCGACAGAGAAACATAATTCATCCTCCCTTCCTGTGCAGCTAGAGGAGGTACTGGTTCGGTGTGGAAGATCCTGTCTGCTTTTCAGACCTTCTCGTCAGCAATAGGAGTTGGCCCATTAGAAGTGATTACTTTTATGGTGGATTCCCAGACGTAACACAAGGTGAAGCGACCAAGTGACCACTGAATACTGTTTCCTTTGGGGAAAGGATGGAATCACCTCTAACACCCACTTCATTGGCCTCCCAGAAATGCAGATTCCTTGAAAGATACAACTACTGACAAAATTTTGCTTAACTACTGGCTGTTCACTAATACCAAGTCAGGCATACAAATGGGAAATGTGGGTTGGGGAAAGGGGTTGGCACTGTCACGGAGGATGCCTTGTGCAGACTCTGACTGTAGAAAGAAAGGCAGAGAGCTCTCCTGACAAAACGCCCCCAAAGAGATCTAGAAGATGCACCAGCCCAAATCTTTTTTTTTTTTTTTTTAAGCAATCAGGGTTAAGTAACTTGCTCAAGGTTACACGGCCAGGTGTTTCTGGGTGTGGTGCTGAGTGTCCGAGCCCGGGATTCGATCTCCAGGTCGTCCCAACAACACTGCAGCCGGTGCTCTTACTCGCTGAGCCACCTGGCCACCCCTAAGCAATTGGGGTTAAGTAACTTGCTCAAGGTTACACGGCCAGGTGTTTCTGGGTGTGGTGCTGAGTGTCCGAGCCCGGGATTCGATCTCCAGGTCGTCCCAACAACACTGCAGCCGGTGCTTTTACTCGCTGAGCCACCTGGCCGCCCCTAAGCAATTGGGGTTAAGTAACTTGCTCAAGGTTACACGGCCAGGTGCTAAGTGTCTGAGCCCGGGATTCGATCTCCAGGTCATTCTGACACTGAAGCCGGTGCTCTTATTCGCTGTGCTACCTGGCCACCCCTTCACCAGCCCAAATCTTGATTGGGAAATCCAAGAAAAAAAAATGACAGTGAGCGAATTTTTCAGGCCAGGGTGGGAAAGGAAGATAGACAGGGAGGTCTGTGGGCACTGGGGACAAGGTCTAGCCAGAAACATACCACACAGACAATTCTAGTGCAGGGAGAGGTTGTGTATCAGCGCAAGAAGAGGGCCTAGATCTACTGCAGAGGATTGAAACTTGTACAGTGTGCAGGAACACGTGTCTACTCCAGCTGGCGGCTCGTTTCTCTTTCCCCAGCTCTAGACTCCAGGTCCAAGGTGGACCGAGGACTGGCATTCCAGGGTGAGGAATGGTCTTTGGCCTGTGGCTGTATCCTGAGCAAGCCCAGAAGCAAGCAGCAGCTGTATGACCCCAGGAGTGGGGCAGAGACTCAGCTCGAGCTGCAGTTCTGTCACTTTGGCCAACAGTGACTGGAACTCCAAAGAGGGCAAGTCCACAGACGTAACCCCAAACTCAGCTTGAGAACTTGCTGAGCTTGAGCCAGGGGGACAGTGATCAGACTTCGCCCTGGATGACGTCACCTTGGGGGCACTGAACGCTTACAGGTCTCCTGTCTGAGTGGCTGTCCCTGGCCCGTTCCTCTCCAAAGTATGCAGAAGCAAACCCTGATACAAAGTCTCAAGTCAGGAAGTAGGCTGGAAGAATGAGCGCCAAAGGACAAAACCCAATACCATAAAAAGCTACTATGGTGACAAGGACTCAAGTCCAGGAAGAGAATGACTTCAAAACATCTGAAAGAAGAACCTTATAAAAAATACAGCTTGGGCACAATTTCAACTATATTCCTACAAGAGATGAAGGGCCATTTTTTAAAAGAGAGATAAAAATGTTTGTATAATGAAATAACTCTAGAGGAAAAAAAGTTAAAGAAATGAAGGTTAAGGAAGAATTTAATTAAGGATTTAACAGTATGACATAAGACATACAAAACTTTGCTTAAGAAATAAATTCCCTGAAAATGAGAAGAGACCAAACAGATGCTAATGACTTCATGAGAAAACAAATATTAAAGCAAAGTCAAAACACTGAAGAAAACAGAAGAAAATGTAAGACATCTCTCATAGTAAAAAACTGATGAGGAAAACAGATTGAGTGCAAATATTTTTTTAAAAAATCAATCTATTGGGCGGCCAGGTAGTGCAGTGGGTAAGAGCGCTGGCCCTGGTGTCGGAAGAGCCAGGATCGGTTCCAGCCTCAGATACTTGGCACGCACACAAAATAACTGGCCGTGTAACCTTGAGCAAGTTACTTAACCCCAATTGCTTAAAAACAAAAAAAATCAATCTATCAGTATAAATGCTAGGGATACCAAAAGAGGTAAAAGACAGTCCTTGCCCTCAAGGAGTTTATAATCACTGGACTACCTGAAGGTCAGGATCAAAAACATAGTAAAGACATATTCAAGAAATGAGCAAAGAAAACTGCCTAGATTTCTTATAACCAGAAAGACAAGAGCAGAAACAGAAACAGAAAGAATCCAATAGCTACCTGATTCAAGAAATCCTAAAACAAAAACTCCTAGAAAGATCGCAGTTACAATCTCGCAAGATCTAGCAGTCACTACTTCAAAGAGTGGAGAGCTTGGAATTCAATATTCCAGAAAGCAAAGGATCTAGGCTCATAACCAGGAATAACTTAACCAGCAAAACTGGGTATAGTTCCATCAGGGAAAAAATAAATGTTTAATGAAATAAATATCCTTCTAAGCATTGTTGATGAAATGAGCAGAGTTGCAAAGAAACTGAGGTGCAAACATAGCAGTCACAAGCAACAAAACAATCATAGGAGATTAAACAAGGATAAACTGCTTATATTTTAATATGGTGGACAAACTGGGGACGGATGGAAGGGGGAGTAAGATGGGAAGGACAGCTAGCACCTGAACCTCATTCTCATAGAACTGGTCAAAGGAGAGAAGAATGCACAAAGAATTGTGTACAGAAATAAATATATTTCTAAAGCAATTGAGATTAAGTAACTTGATCAAGGTTACAAGGCCAGTTATTTCTGGGTGTGGTGCCCAGATTCGATCCCAGGTCATCCCGACTCTGGAGCCAGTGCTCTTACTCACTGCGCCACCTGGCCATCCCCAGAAATATATTTACTCAACAGAGAAACAGGAGTTGAAGGGAGAATGGGGAGGATGAGTAGAAGCAGGATGCAAAGTAAAACAAACTCATAAGTATGCACAAAAATATCTGTGGCTCTTTCTGCAGTGGCAAAGAATGAGAAAACACGGGTGTGTTCATCAGTTGGGGAATGGCTGAACAAAGTGGTGCGTATGGGATAGAATACCCAAGAGATAGATGATAGGGAGGGGGCGGCCAGGTGGCGCAGTGAGTGAGAGCACCGGCCTGGAGCACCCACACCAAAGAACTGGCTGTGTAACCTTGGGCGAGTCACTTCACCCCAACTGCTTAGGAGGGCAGTTTCTGATAAGCTTGTAGAAATCACGCAGAGTCAAGTGAACAGAACTAGGAGAACCTTTTACACAAAGACAATAATGCTGTAAAGTCAACAGGGACTGATGAGTGCA
Organism: Petaurus breviceps papuanus; assembly: GCF_028583685.1. NCBI lineage: Eukaryota > Metazoa > Chordata > Mammalia > Diprotodontia > Petauridae > Petaurus > Petaurus breviceps. The sequence goes on from NW_027186458.1 coordinate 9,251,305, forward strand.
ATGACCAAGCATTATTCTCAAGGACTCGTGAGGAAACAAGTCTTCCTAGTCAGAGTTGGGGGTTCGTTCGTTCATTCATTCATTCATTCATTCTTTCGTTCCTTCCATCCATCCAATGTATAGGTAGGTATGTACGTATGCATGTGCACATATACACGCATGTATACATTATGTATGTATGTATTTGGACATAGCCAACATAGTACTTGTTTTGCTTGACAATACATGTTTATTAACAGGAATTTTGTTTTTCTTTCTTGCTCAAAGTGGGAGTTGGGGCTCGGTGGGATTTTTGCTGACTGAAAAGAAAACTTATTTTAGAAAAGAATCATTCCTTACAGAAGGTAGAGTTCTCCAGACACTTGACTTTGTGCTAATCACACCTGAGTCCAGAGTGACTGCCATTAAAAGTAGATCAGGCCAACAAACATGCAGGGCCTAGACGCAGAACTTCTTAAACTGCTCAACAACTTGAAGCTGAGTTTACATTAAACTGTTTAAACAGTTTACCATGTGCTGAAGGGGTCTCAAAAGCTGACAGCCAGTAAATAAGGCTGTGGATGAGTCTGCCAGTGTGTCTTATCTCAGGCAGGTACAAAGAATCTGTAGGGATGGGCTGAGCCTAGAAGAGTTCATTAATCATCCAAGCTTCTTCTTCTTTTTTTTTTTTCAAAGCAATTGGGGTTAAGTAACTTGCTCAAGGTTACACGGCCAGTTATTTCTGGGTGTGGTGCTGAGTATATGAGCCCGGATTTGATCCAGGTCATCCTGACACTGGAGCTGGTGCTCTTACTCGCTGAGCCACCTGGCTGCCCCTAAACAATTGTTCCTTTCATTTAGCATTTTTGAAACTTTCTCACCTCCCTAAGACTTTTTTTTTTTTTTTAAGCAGTTGGGGTTAAGTAACCTGCTCAAGGTTACACGGCCAGTTATTTCTGGGTGGGTGCTCAGTGTCTGAGCCCGGATTCGATCCCCAGGTCATCCCAACACTGGAGCCGGTGCTCTTACTTGCTGTGCTACCTGGCCGCCCCATCCAAACTTCTTTCTAGAACAAAAGAGCACCTCTTCAACCCCTATATTTTCCCAGTTAAATGACAACACGGAATGCCACCACTTGTGAAGAATCTGAAAATGTGACTGGGACAGCAAGGCAGGTGAGCCAAAGGCTGCGGCATGGAGGGAGGCATGAAGACTTCATCAGGACACTGCAGGACCAGAGCAGGTGTCCGATGATGTCATGTAAAACAGGGTGAAGCACGATGAAGTAACGGCACCTGTATTAGCCTGGGACTCCAGGACCTGGAGGAAGGCTAGGCAAGTGCATGGATAACAATCGGGCTCCAGGAGACGAAGGTGATGAGAGGGCCTTGGGGCCCAGGAGCTGGGGCGCCAACAGCCCCAGTCACATCTGTGTGGCCTGAGCGCAGGCACTCGGCTCAAGTCTCACTTCACACACTTACTAGCTAAGGGACCTTGGCAAAGCAGTGCTTTGGGGCCTCAGTTTCCCACTTAGCAAAAAGATGGGAGTGGACTCTATGGCCTCTGAGGTTTCTTCTAGCTCTGAGTCTAGGATACTCTTTATGGAGCTTAGGAAAGCCCTGATAAAAATGTAAGCCCAAACCACAAATCAGTTTCTGTGTAAAAATTAACAGAACCACAATGTATAGTGCCCAAATATTTACTGATCTGTTGACTGAGATCCAGGGTTCTTAACCTGGGGTCCCTGAGCTTGGGTCTTAATGAACTGTCTTTCTTTGTGACCTTGTCTCTTTTCTCTTAGGCATTTCATCCATCTCATCACTTCCTCAGACAGCCAAGGTATCCTTGAAACTCACAAAGGTTTCCGTGCTGCTGGCATGGAGCCTGATTCCCTGCACGCACCACTCAGGTGCCGGCGCCAGGGCCTTTCCATGACCTCTCCCTGCCCTCCGAGCTGGTAGGAAACACCACACAGCTGCCCCGCTCCAAACCCCTTGCTCCTGGGGATTGGACATCCCCACACATGACGGACAAAGATCTCACCGTGGAACAGCATGCGCTCATTGTGATGGTTGTGGTTCTCTTCCGACACCTCCTTCTGTCTGTGGCAGAACCGTTCCCGTAATTTCTTGTTCACGACCTTCTGAATCTGCAGCGGTGAGACAATATCAGGCATGGACGATTAGTCAAGTATGGCTGCCAACTGACACTGTCAGACGAAGAAAGAGGAGGAATTAGCCTAACGTTCTGCTACGTAGTGGAATCATTTGTGTTCCAATAAAGACATCTTTATGTCAACACATAAGTGTGGCCTGGTAAGTCTGATACAAATCCTACCACAGACACTTATTAGCTGTATGACCAGTGACAAGTCATAACTGCACTATATGTCTCAAGCAGTTCCCTTGTCCTCCCCGACCACGAAGCCATGGCTTTGTAGGTGATGTGAGCCAGTGGAAGGGAATGCCCACACTTGGTCCTGCTCATGGCAGTTTCTGCATGCCCAGATCCCTCCTCAGGTCGGGCCCTCTGGCTTTTAGGGTGTCATTCTGGAGGTCCCCCATGCCTTTGACAAGGGGCCCTCCCATGGGGCTTCTACAGCTCCAGGGAGGCGGGGGGAACCTGTCAAACACCCTGCGGTCAGCAGTCCCTTGCCCTTTTGCACCACTGGGCCAGGAAGCTTTTCCTCCCTCTGCCTCTGCTGGGTTGTGGTGACAGCACACCCTCCTTGCTTCAAGGACCTGCTCAGACTGTTAATGTAAGCGGCAGCAGACACAGACAGACAGACAGACAGACAGACAGACAGACAGACAGACAGACAGACAGACGAGAGAGGTCCTCCCTGCACCCCCATTCCGCCAGCAGCAGCCAAGCTGGTCACAGTCGCTCTCCATGGTGCTAGACTGGCCTGCCGCTCAGCAGATACCTCGGGCTTCTTTTCTTAGCAGGCTTGCCCCTGGAGCCTATGCTGCCTGGAAGGACCCGCCAGAAGCACAGCCACCCCCGAGTCAGGCAGGCGAGGAGGGCAGGAAGGGAAGGTGCTTCCACCCAATGGGAGGAACCTGTTTCGCATAGTTTTTAAGCACCTTCTATCTATTCCTCCCTCTATAAATAGAATAGGAAACATGGTCTCATCCTGCAGATTAGAGGAAACCAGAGTCAGAATTGTCAAGGGAGCCTTCCCTGCCTGAGCTCCTCCCTCTACACCTGTCATCATCATTGGTACAAACCTGCATATGTGTCAGGAGGGACACCCACGTAGCCCTGCCGCTGTCACCCTGGGGGGAGCACTGCTGCTCCCAAGGTGTCTGCATGCCCTCCCAGCCATAGGGGCACAGAGGGAGGCCCTGTCTAGTGTCCAGAAGGCACCTGGTTCCAGGGGGTGGGCCACATGGAATGCATCATCAAGGGCCAATCTTCTCAAACTTACCCTGATGACATTGTATCGGTTGAAGATCCCTCCAGCATTACCTCCATCCCTGTGCTCTCTGATTGTACTCTGCATCTGTATAAAAGAATGAAATGGCCCAAAGTGACCAGTAACTCTAGGAGGTGGCCGTTAGGATCCACGGGAGACCAGACCAGTCACTCCTTATGTGCCCCAGCTCCAAGCATGAAGACGTCTCCCGGACCGCCCGGCCTGCTCTCATCCCTTCCTACATTTCACTTCTACCCTACGGCTTTCTGCGGTGTCACAGAAGCATTTGGCTTCTTCTGCTCTTATTCATCTGCCAATACTTCACTAAGGCCAGGAGTAAGGAAGCGAGGAGGGACCAAGCAGTCACTGGAGAGATGCTTGAATTTTAAACACTGCTACCATTCTGCTGACACACACGCATTCATAAAGACTCCACAGAGAAAGGTCAAACGGAGGAATACAAACCACGCCGGACCCCAAGACTCTCCAGCACCAGAAACCATAATGCTTCCATCTTCGTCTAGATTCCCGCTATCATTTTTGCTGTGTGACCTGTCCAGGGTCTCTGCCTGCAAGGCCCAGGACTCCCAGCCCCTCGTGGAATTCCTCTTGTGGCCTGGCCCCCATAGAGAGACTGCATGCCTGTCAATGGGCTTTTAGAAAAGCCCATGACGTGTGTGTGTGCGTGTACACGTGTGCATATGTGTATGTACATGTACACCAGTGTACACGTGTGTGTGGTTATTTAGTAACATTCCTCATTCTCTTTTTCCAGTGAGTGGGGCCCTGAGGAAAACAGCTACAGGACTTTGAGGAGCTATTGCTTTGGCTGGACTCCTCTGAATGTAGCTTCCCCAGAGTCTGGCTCTGGGGAGCACTCACAGATGGTAGAATCACCACCCTACCACTCACTGGGTAGACCACAGCTTCTCCTGTCCCCCCCAAGGAATACGCTCCTATTCTGGAGTTCATAAACATGCCAGCCGTGGGAAGGACTGGACTTGCCAGACTGAACACATGGTGGAAAAGCTGGCACAGAACGCTGCCGGGCTGAGGCTGCTGGGACTTTCCCAATCCTTTTAAAAACACAGAGTACGGCTCAATGGGAGTGCTCAGTGTCGATTTGTAAGAGGGAAGAGGGAAGCGAGGGTCTCCACAGTCCCCAGGATGCACCTCATTCAGAAGCACCTGGTGAATCCTGAGGTAACCCCTCCTACACCCCCTCCCCTCCACGTGCCTGGAGGGCTTTAAAACCACGCACCAAAGGTGTTCTTTATGACCTTTGGTTCTGGGCGCCAGAGGTCACTGAGCACTGCCACATGGGCTGCCCCAGGGCAGGGTCCTGGCTTCACGTCCCAGCCCCGTGCCATGACTACTCCCATCCCTCCTGCCAGGCTGTTATTGGAGGGATCTTCATGCCCGCCTATCTGTTCAAGGCTCTTTGGCCAGTGGCGGCGATGTTTTTTCCCAAAATAATGCAATGGGAAGCCAAGACTCTCCTAGCTTCCCTTGCTGTTGGCTGAACCTAAGATGGTCTGAATCGAGTACATGGTGTTCCCTGGGCAGGAAAGTAATGTTTCTCCATTTGGCTCCTTCCTTCTCTGCATTCCATATTCTCAGCCTCTTTCCCTGATGACCAGGAACAATCCCTACTGACCCTAAAACAGAAGAGCCGGCATAGCTTGTGCGCCGCTACAAGACAGTCCCGTGGAAACCACTCGGCAACTGTGCCAGCCTTGAGATGGACTCCACATGGTACAAATCCCCAGCCCCCAAGCTGCATCCTAACCCGGCTCCCTGTCTTCCTCTTCGTCCCAGCCCAGGTCTACAGTCAAGTCACTCATATGTAACCACAAGTATGCATACATGTGAGTCCCACCCTGGGGCTTGGTCTTCCCTAAGCTCCCAGAGCACTGACTCCCCTAATTCCTACGGCCAGATCTTTCCACTCTACCTCGGTCATCCCTGGCCTCGACCACAATCTCCAATCCACTCCCCTCTTCCTAATGCCCTTCGTGGCGAGAATGGCTTTTCTCTTTCTCTGCCCTCATACAACACCCCTGCTCTGGTCTGACTATCTTCCCTTCACAGACCTGGTCCCATGGTTAAACAACTCAAGGAAATGCTACCCTGGGGCAGACTCCAAGCCTCCCAGTCCCCTTCACTCCCATGTCCCAGGTACCTCCAAACCCATAAAGTGCCAAACAGCTGCTGCCCTCCATTGGGAGTGGCAGCGTCTTCCCTGAACAGACTGTGGTACCACCACCTCACTAGGCCCTCAATGGGGCTTTACCTTCCAGACCTTCTCTTCTCTCCCTGAGCCCCCTATAGAACACTCTTCCTCTCCCTTGTCCTCATAATTAGAACTGCCCTCTTATCTATTTTTTTTTTCCTTTTTGGAGGAGGGAAGGCAGGGTAATTGGGGTTAAGCGACTTGCCCAAGGTCACAGGGCTAGCTAAGTGTCTGAGGCCAGATTTGAACCCAGGTCATCCTGACACTGGGGCCAGTGCTCTTACTCGCTGTGCTACCTGGCCGCCCCCCTCTTATCTATTCTGAAAGCATTGGCCATCCTTGAGCCAGCTCCCTCTTCTCTCCTACCACCCATGGAGGTCAACAGGGGTGCCAGGCAAGCAGCCCTGCTCTGAATGCCCTCCCCACACTGCTCTGTCCTCGAGGTCCTCCGGCCTGCACGCCAGCCTCCACGGCCAGTGTGGACAGCCCCTGAGGCTGTGCTGGGTCCTCCCCCACCATCTCAAGAGGTCAGTGGGCTTATCAATTTTTCTCTCTATGGAAATGACTCCCAGGTGTATCTCTCCAATCCTAATCTGTCTCTTGAGCCCACAGTCCCACCTCAGCACTGGGCTGACCCTCTATCTGGAGGTCCCCTTAGCACCTCCAACTCAATGTGTCCACAAGGGCACTTAGGGCTTCTCCCACACCCACCTTCCATTCTTCCTTATCTCTGTGGAGGGGAAGACGGTTCACCCCTTCACCTTGGGACCTTCTTTCATTCTCCATTCTTCTCATCAATTGCACCCCCTGACCTCTCACTTCTGAAGCCTCTGCTTCCTTGAGGCAGACTCTGACCAAGTTTAGGACCCTGACACCCTTTCACCCGCTTGAGCCTCTCAGCTTATCCTGCCATTCTCCAAACCACACTCCACCGCTCTGATCAGCACTGCCTTAACTCAGCTGGGCAGTTAACGCCCCCACCAAGCTCATCTCTACCGGCCAGACCCTACTACATTCACTCAAGACTCTTGGTGTTACTGAGGAAGAGTTCTGAGGTCTAGGAGTAATTTCCTGCCTGTTAGTTCTCACACAAGTGATGTGCACAGGTCCAGAAGAATGAGCTCCGACAAAGCCCGGGCCCCTCTGGGGTCTCTCCCCTCCCTGGTGTGGGTGCTTCTCTGGGGAGCCCTGCCCTCCCCACGGGGCCGCTCTGGCCTGCTCATGGCCTCTCTTTCTCAGCATCCATTTTCTGAAAAGGCTATTTTAGGGCACTTCAGGCACCCAATTCACTGTCCTCTGGGCCACCGCGCCCAGAAGCTTGCAGATGGACTCATTAGCACATTCTTGGAAATACATCACCTCTTCTTCTACTGACTGATACTCCTTGTCGTCCGGAGCAAGGTCTAACAGGATCGTTCCCTGATTAACACAGTGAAAAGTCAAGTAAGGATTGGTGCCTACAAAGGGAAAAGAAACAGAGACCGTCACTGTTCCGACATCACTGGAACTTGTTTTTTAGGCAAAACCCAACATGTCAATAAAAAACACTCCAAAACCCCAACCCACACCCCAAACACCCAGAACGGAAACTCAGGCTACGAACAGCCTAATGTGTGCGCCCCTGACGAGGTGGGACAAAGCACGTGCCTTCCACTGGAGCGGGGTTCAATTTACTGATGTCTGATTTTGTAAAGTGAGGAGAAACTGTCTGATCATGCAGCTCAGCATAGGGACGGCCCCACTGAAGGCCAGTCCCAAGGAAGGGAAGCTGTGTTTCCCTCTGCAGGAGGCCCTTCTGGGAGCGAGCCCCCTGTGCCATCTCCCAGGACATGGCCTCGGCTCTGCCTGTGCCCCCCTGACCTCCTGGTGTGGGTCAGTGCCCTCACCTTCCACCTTCTGGGTAGCAGGACTGCCTTCCCTGGGGCCTGATCCCACCAGTGGAGGCTCGGGTCAAAGGGTACGTAATCTTTCCTACAGGGGGCATCTATTGTGTTCTTTTCCAGAACATGGAGCCAGCATGGAAGGAGAAGGCCTCGTTCCTATCTTCTACCGTCTGCTTATGTCGTGGCTGCACAGGGCACTTCCTGGTGGTCTGGATTGCTTGGTCCTGACCATCAGGAATTTGGAGCCGCTGCTCAGGCAGGGCTGGGGGATTCGTTTGTTACGCCTGTGTGTATCCTCTGGCCGCTTGTCTCTCAGGGACAGGCTGGCCTGCTCACTCCTCGCACAGCTGACCGTTTTCTGTGTTTTCTCTCCGTTTGGCGTGTACTCACTGAAAACGCTGCCAACTGGGCTGCTTCCTCCTTCGCTAGCTAGCTGGCTGGTACACTCACTCCTCTGATCGGGATGAGGTAATGGGAAGAGGGCTAGATTTGAAGTCAAAGGACCTGGGTGCGAATCCCAGCTCTGCCACTTCTTGGTAGACCTTGGGTAAGTCACTTTCACCCTCTGGGCCTCAGTTTCCTCATCTGTAAAATGAAGAGGCCTCTGAGGTCCCTTCTGGCTCTAGAACATGGATGATATGACCCTACAATGAGAGAAGCTGAACAAGGCTCCTGAGGATGACCCAGACCCAGGGGCTCCTTCTTGCAGGCCTCAGCCCCTGGTACTGACACTACGGATGAGCCGGCACCGGGAAATGGCCAGCTCTAGCCTCTCCTTCTCCACTCAGGGTAGTGACACACAGCAGCAGAATCACAGCATTTAGATCCCGAAGGAGCCCTTGCTAGGCCTCCTGGCCAGTGGCCTCACTTCAGCAACGGAGGGTGGGGAGGAGAGACACAGGGAGCCCGCAGTCGAATGAGAACCTAAACCGAGGCCCTCTGCAGTCCCCCAAGCGATGCTTTCCCTCAGACCCACCCTCTGCTTCCTGCCCCCGGTACCATGGGGTCAATCAGGGGCCTGGAATCCAGTTGCTAGGACTAGAAAGGTGACACCTCCGAGGTCATGCAATCTTGTCCTTTCATTTTAGAGGTAAGGGGACTCAGGCCCGGAGCGGGGAAGGGATTGGCCCAAGGTCCTACAGGCTGTAAGTGGCAGAGTCGGAACCTGAACCCTGGTCCTCAGACTCCAAACCCAGTGATCTTTCCAGTGCACCATGCATCAGAAAAGCACTAATATTCCTGCACACTTGTTGGAGAACAGACCTCGGAGTCCCCATAAGGGACTGTTTCCAGAGGCGGTGGCGGCGGCTACTCGAGAGCCCTGACCCCCAACTTGGCGAGCTTTCTGACATGCTGCGCGGGCCCAGGGCCCACCGGCAGGACCCACCAGCAGGACCGCTCAGGGGCCTGGAGTCAGGCAGGAAGGTGTGAGGGAGCTGGGTAATGCTGGGCAGGGCACACGTGCCAAGTCATGGGATTCTCCTAACGGAGCCCTGGCAGGCACAGAGGTCACACGGCTCGGCTGTGTCTGAGGCTGGATTTAAATCTAGGTCTTCCTGACTCTGAATCCAACACTAATTACAGGACACCCAGAAAGAGGAAAAATAAATTTCTTGTATCCTCCCTGCCTCCCCCCCTTCCTGCTTCTTCCTCTGGGAACATCAAATCAGTCACGGCTTCTGGAAGGCAGTATCAGCTGACGCTCCCCTGACTGCACCATTTCTGCATTTCCCTGAACAAGAATGCTATCTCTGTGAGAGTGGAAGCTCCCTGAGGGCAGGCCTGGTCTAGCTTCTGTGCTTGAATCCCCACTGCAGCACAGGGCCGGGCACACAGTAGGGTTGAGGAATGTTGTTATTACTGAAGACTCCATGGAAACGCAATCAGTGCAGCACGGGTTCTTGACATCCATACATCATGAACATCTTACCTTGCTGCCCTCCTAAAAGTCTTTCCACCCCCTTGATCAGTTTGTGACGATGCCCATATGCATTGATGCCTATTTCTTTCAATTCTTCATGACCCATATCTGCCAATACATCTAGGGTTATCTGAAAAATGCAAACGCAAACCAGGAATTAGGACTTCCCCAGTTCCTCCGGACACACCACAACTTCACAGTCTATGCTATGACAACTGCTCGCACTTTCTGCTATTTGCCTTCTGATTCTTCCACAGGAAGCATAAAGAATGTACTCCTCTTAACAAATGCAGTGAAATGTGTCAAAATCATGGAATGAATTTCATTTTCTTCAACTGCCCTTGAGTTAAAAAACGTAAAAGAAAGTATGCACCCAAGCAGAACGGAGGAACCCTGGCCGGGAAGCCAAGCTCCTTCTGGGAGAAGGGTGGGAGGGAGATTCAAAGCAGACACAAGCTCAGTACAGACTGACACGTCTTGGCAGACCCATCGCCGTTAGTGAGTTAGGCTTTAGGGTGCCTCACACAAGACCCTTTCACCAGACCACATCAAGGAAAGGACAAGGTCTGGAGGAAGCCAACCAGCAAAGATGCCCCCAACCATGACCTAACAGGAGAAGCTGGTGAAAGAAAGGCCTGCTGACACCTACTGCCTGAGCGATGGTGGAGCTAGGACCAAAGGCCACAAGCTAGATAGAAACATTTCTGCTCAGAAGCTATCTGAGAATGAGGACTCACTGCCTTGTAAAGGGGAACGTCCTCTGGGAGGGAGCAGGCTCGGCGTATGGCCGTGTCTGCAGCTAGATGGTGAGGGGCTGAGGGGCTCAGAAGGCAGGAGGCCGTACACGGGGACGGCTTCTTCTAGACTCCCATTTCTTTGTTACATTAGGGTAATGTAACTGACTGACTTATTCACTGGCATTACTGGCATTTCTGAAGGCTAAGATGTCCTTTTCCCTCCCCTCCTTTCATTCAGTGGCTTCTTGCTATGAAGATGGGGGGAGCCGGGCTCCGTCAGCCATCATATTGGAAGTCCACAGCCCAGGAACTTCGGCTCCTCGGCCCCCCCCACCCATCTCCATCTTTAAGCCCTACTTTATGGAGCTGCTAAGGTGATTCATCACCAGAAAGTGAAGGAGAGAGCTTCTGGAATGTGCTAGTCCCGAACCAGATCTGTCTACACTCTCCCAATAGCACATCTTGCAAAACTGAGCTGATTATCAAGAGAAAAGAGATGGCAGAGGAGCCTAGGGGCATTTCTCTCAAGGAAACCAGGCGAGGCGATCCTCAGACAGAAGAAACCCAGGTAAATGCAGACAGCGAGGCAAGATTCAGCAGGGAAGATGAAATCAAGGAGTTCACACTCCTGGGCTAAGACAAAGCAATGACAATTTTTCAGTCTTTGAGGGCACTAGAGCAGGGCAGCCTGGATCAAACTTCAGAGGCACCAAGCAGAGGCCGTCAAGGTTCATTCCTATTCCACGGCTCACTGGCTCCTGAGCGTGGCTGAGAAGCCACACTCACTCCTGCCTGAGCTGCTGAAGCCCCCTTCCTTTACCTTCCATTAACCCTGGAGGAGAGATGTGCAAACAGACCAGGGCCAAAAAGGGGAGGAAAGCCAAGCACTGGTAAGCCTGGGGCCTGATCATGGAGGAAGGAGGAGGTGCAAACCCGGAAGAACCTTTATGAGAAGGACCAGTGGTGACTCTGGCCTGCTACGTCATGGGAGAACTCTGACAACCCAAGGCCCCGAACAAAGTCCTTCAGGACATTCTTACAGACAAGATGGAGAATTAAGGTTCCTGTGGAGGCACATGAGGCTGGTTAGTTAGCGATTTATACCAAAGCCCTGCTCCAGGACTCCAGGCTCAGGGGCAGATCATGCCCAGCCTGTGCTTAACTCTGTTCACAATGCCCCATCACCAGGAGACACAGAAAGAGACACTGCCATTTACTAAAATGCTGAGGAGGTCTCATCAGTACCAGTGGAGAGAAGACCCCACACCAAAGCAATCATGGCTCGGACAGTCATGCCTTGACCTGAGGAGCTTCCCTATTGGTGCTACAAAGGGCTCTTTCTATGATACCCTCCTTAGAGGCACGTCTGTATTAAGGGGTCAAGCTCTGGGTGCCACACCTTTTAGGAAGGGCCCTGCTGAGTGGGAGTGCACTTAGAGGGAGCTCAATGGGGGCTGGTGAGTGCCTGTGGATGCTGCCACAGAAAGGGGGCCTCACCCTCCTGATTTCTAATCACATCTGCCAACATCTTAGATTGAAATAGAAATCTGCCTGTCTGCTAATTGTGGAGATGGGTTGATACGGGAAGCTGCTTGAGGCCCATTAACTTGTTTTAGTATTTCGAATGGGTTATTTGGGGAGAATAGAGGCCAGCTCTGAGTGGGCACCCAGGAGAAATCCTCTCAAACCCTACATGGCCGTGCTTCTTACCTGCTCTGTCTCAAATATATCCCGGAGGTGTTCAAGGCCCAGGCTTTTGAGGAACTGGCTGATATTCATGTCAAGACCTGTCACTGTAAAGACACAAGCAGGGAAGGTCTCTGGCCATCTCGAGCACATGCTGTGGTGCCACTCTCAGCTGTGGAGTGTGGACACTCTGCCCAGCAGATTCCAGCAGGCCCAGTGGAACCAAACTGCCCGGCAGTGGTGGGGCTGCTTATTGCCCTTTCTCTAGAGCTGTCGGCTCAGGCTCACACTATTGCTGCCCCCTCCCCCCTGTAAGTCACTGCAATCCTTTCTGAGCTAATTTTCAAACAACAATGATTGCTTAGAAGGTCAATGAGCCGCCAGGACTGGCCTTTGGATTACTAGAAGAGAGAGGAGTAGAGGCCCCGAGAGACCTGGCAGTGAGGACGCTCAGGAAGCAGCTACTTCTCCACGGTCAGGCCGCCTTCCAGTGACCTTCGCACACTTCCCACCATCATGCCACTCTCACAAGTGCCCGCCCCCAACATCAGCTTACCTTCCCCTTCTTTCCTCTGTGCCCCCGCTGCTCCGTCCCCAGCATTGGAAGTCCCTCCTACAGCTAATTCTGCCAAGGGCCCGGCGAGGTTGTCTAGGCTGCTTGCAGCAGAAAGACAGGATGGGGTGGAGGCTGGAGAGATGAGAGAGGCACTCACGACAGTAGCCTGAGGCTTGAAACACGTCGGCAAGGCCTCTGGAGGCATGGCATCAATCAGCAAAGCTCGGATGTCGTCAGCCTACAAAACAGCAGACAGCCAGGCTTCAGGAGCCTCCCCTCCTTCAGCGGGGTGCTCTCCCTTTTCCGTTAGGCTCTGTTTCAGTGGAAAAGCTGCCTTGTGGAGAAGCTCTCCCAGGGGTCTGGAGAGCCTTTCAGATTTCAGGGACTAAACTGTCACTTTTTTCCACTGGCCAGTAAGACTATCTATAACTAACAAGTTTTTGTTTTCAAAGTGGACACAAGAATTTGGGTTTCAGTTTCAGTAATTAAATGCATCACTAAAGCAGGCCTTTAAACACAGGATTTTTCATTTGGTCAGCTCTTTTGTGAAACTGAAAAGGAAACATGGTTTCAAAGACCACTAGTTATTGTGACTTAGTCATTCAGGTCAACACCCATGACTGCAGAGTGCAAATGATGCAGCCGGTGCATGGGGAAGAGGAGCTTTTGGTCAAGACAGGACCCACAGAAAACGTTTACAATGTTTAATGCCTCAGTGTCTCTCCCTGCCTCATTAACAGCACGGGTCAGCGGCAGTGATGGGACTGGTTGTGCCAATGACACAGAGTCTTGTGGGAATTGTGGGAACCAGACTGACTCCATCTGGTTTTTGGTTCCTCCCTTCCCAATGGTGGGAACTGAAGGACACCCTGCTTCACATCTGGGAAAGTCCCCAAATTCGCTCTCTTCCCAACTCAGAAAGCTCCCAATCTTTCTGACAAGAAATCAGGTTACCGAATCCTAACGTCCTGGTTTATATCCTGTACTACATGAACGTGTACATGCAGCACGGATTGTGTCCTACACTTACATACTGTATGAACATCTGTGCACAACCTTTCTCGAGAGTCCAGTGCCTGCTGGGGGGGCTCAGTCCTCATGCTCAGAAGTGCAAATGGTTGTTTCTCCACTCCACTCACCACCATGTGCCCTGATCACCCAACACAGGCCGTAAATGGATGTTTGGGGGGCAAATAACTGTTACTAGCCTCTTTCTGTGATTTGCCTTAGTTGTTAAAGTCCTAGGAAAACTCCAGTGAAGTATCATTAATTAGTCATAGGTTTACTGTTCTAACCCACAAATTTTAACGTTAACAAAAAAGAAATGATCAAAGGAAGTTAGTCTCTGCTCTGAATGGCCACTATTAAAAAAAAAAAACCCTAGCTAACCCACCATGCTTGGACTACGGACCTCCAGAAAGCCCCAAATGAAGAGGGACTATCTGGGCCTTTAAGGTGAGCAGAGCCCCGAATTTGGAATCAGTTTTAGGTGTGGCTTGAGGCGTGTCTGTGTGACTTTAGACAAGTCCCTTTGCCTCTCGTGGGTTTTCTCCTTTTAAAATGAGGGGCTTGGCCACTGCTCTCTGAGGTCCCTTCCAGCTCTTAACTAGACAGCCCAGTGGAACGGGAACTTGCCGTTGCAAGGTCTAAGGGCGTCTGTCCCTCTTGGTTCTTCATGGTTGGATCTGCGCCATGGGCTAACAACAGAGCACAAAGCTGTGTTCTGCCTTTCTGGGCCGCTTCATGTAACGGAGTGAAGGCCCACTTATCCGTAGCATTCACACACGTATTATATTTGATCAGCAAGGCTGCAATGTCCACATGCTGCAAAACAAAAGGAGTGAAACCAGTGACAACGATGAAGCCCTGTGTATAGGCCACCCTCCCTTCCCGAATCATATCCTGGGCTCTCTCCCTTCCTTACCATGCCTGGCTCTCCCCAATGGGCTCAAGCCCTGCTGCTTTCTACCACACTCAGGCCTCCCGCATCTTCAGTCTGCTCCCTCACCTACAAATCTGACCTGGAGGTTCCACCTACAAACGACACCCATCCAATGCTCCTTCAGCAGCCAGGACACTGAAGGTACTGCTCATAATTATTACTCATAAAATCATAGCATGTGAAAGTTGAAGGGCCCTCAGAGGCCATGAGTCTAAGCCATCCATGAAAAGAATTCCCACTCTACCACGCAAGTGGTTGCTTGAAGATCTCCAAGGAGGGCTGATTCATGCCCCCTCACAGCCCTTTCTCCTGAGACCTCTAAGAGTGGGGCAGGTTTTCCTGACACCTAGCTGCCATTGGCATCGTGACTGCTCTGACCAAAGGAAAGCCTTCTTCCACACATGGACCCTTCAAATGCTGGAAATGAGCAATCCTGTCCTCTCCTGTGGCCTGGGGTCATGACCTTTCCCCTGCCTCATCCACTCTCCAGCCTCCTGTCGCTCAATCATCCCAAATCTTCAGATTTAGAACAGGTCAGTGCCTCGAATCCAACCCAGAACAAGAAGCTGCCCATGCAGCCCTCATACCTCGGAAGGCAGCCTACCATACTCTGGGAGACCTAAGTGCTTGGCAGGTTAGCTCCTAGCGAGCCTCTTTTTGGCTCCTGCCATCCACCAGGACCTCAGGGCCTCCCCTTCAGGGGCATTTCCCCATCTGCTTCTCCCTGGCCTTGGGCCTCCCCAGGGAAAGCAGCCCGCTTCCTCTGTCTAAGCAGATGCTGCCTGTGATCCACCAGGAAGGCAGGGCCTATACAGAAGGGGCATCCTGCCCCCCACTCTGATACCTACAGGGAGGAACCTTTCAGCAACAATCCTATCAGTGTTAAGTGCTGCTCCCAGACAGGGCCTTCTCACTGCTCTCCAGCTCTGTGACTGCTGAGGCCAGAGCTCCCTTTCTGGGCCAACACTCCAGCAGTATCCGTGGTATCCTCATGGCACAGTGAATGTCAACTCCTTGAGAAGAACTTGGCCTATATCCCCAGCTCCCAGCACGTAGAAGGGGCTTAATAAAGGCCTACTGGTGACTGTTTCCCTTGGCCCTCTGGGGCCAACACATGGTGGCCATGCCCTGCATCTCATGTCCTTCGGGTTCAATATCCCCAGTTCCTGCAAATGCTTTTCCTACACATGTGTGCCAGGTGGCCCAGACTGCTTCCTGCACAGTGCTAGCCACCAGCAGGCAGACGTGGGCTGTACTGGCATAACTATGCTCCTGTAACTAGGAATGGGACACGCCTGACCTCGGTCACCCATGCGCTCTGACTCACCGTCAGGCTCTTCCTGTGGACCGGCTGCTTCCTCACTGCTTACCAATCTGTCCATTTCTCCTTCATCCTCAAACCCCACAAGAAGCCAAACCACTGGATCCATCCGTCCCGTTCCTCTCCCTCCACCTTTTTGTGAGGTCAGCTTCAAAAGGTGCCTCCACGTACTTCCTCTCCCTGCTCCTAACTCTCAAGTCTGGTTTCCAACGTCATCCCTCAAGCAAAGCCGCTTTCCCCAGTTACTACCATCTCGCAACTCTCAAATCCAATGGCCTTTTCTCAACCGCTCTGCAGTCTCTGGCATGGATATTCCCTGATGCTTCTCTCTCCGGCTCTCTCCTTTCCTCCCAGAAGAGTCCTTCTTAGGATGTCCACCCAGGTCCCACCGCCCACCCGGACACTCCCAAGGCTCTGGCCTGAGCCCCCTTCTCCCTCTGTATGCTACTTCACTCGGTGATCTCGTTAGATTGAGGTCCTCTCCGCTGGGGCCAGTCCTAGCCTCTCTGCTGACTTTCACTCTATTTCCAAATGTCGACTGGATGTCCCAGAGATGTCCCAAACCAATCTCATCGTCTTACGCCCTTCAACCTCCCTCCCCTCCCAACTTCCGGACGACTGCTATGGGTACCACCTCCTTCCCTGTCACGACAGTCTGGGTGTCACCTTCAGCTCCCTAGCCTCTCTCGTTCCTCAGACCCAACAGCTTTGAAATCATTTCTGCCTCTGCAGCACGCCTCCTGTGTCAGACACTCAGCACCCTGGGGCAGGCCTCTATCACTTCATGCCTACATTACAGCCATAAGTGCTGGCTGGCCTCCCTGCCACTAAGCTGCCCAATTGTTCTGCCGACAGTGCAGGCCCGACCATGTTATACCTGTTATCCCCTTCAAAAACCTCCAGTTCTGTGGAAATATGAGCTACTGTTACTACTCTGTCCTTCAGTAAATTACACACTTGCACTCCTAGCTTCCCAAGGGTGAGAAGGACGGCGACATGATGGTCTCTATTTCAGAGACGTGTTAGGGTGGAGACAGGCCTATGAAGCGTCAGAATCTTTCAGGGGGGCGAGAAAAGGCTTCCCCGCCATCTCACCCCTCCGCCTGCCTTACTGAAGACAATCTAGCCCATGACTCGGACCGCTGCTGGGCTGCCCAGATGTGGCCGCTGTATCAAGCTGTCGGCTTTCACAGAACTAGGTCCCTATGATACTGAAAATGAAAAGACATTATTTCAGTTTCAGGTAATTTCGAACACTTCAACTTTCTCTGCTCCCAGGACCCCAGGCCCAGGTTCATTCTACTCCAGTCGGTCCTTAGGGATCATCAGAACAAGGGCTCCTCAATGATCCTGAAGGCAGACTTTCCCTCTTTCTTCGCTTGTCCCTTGTATCCTTGGCACGGCTGTAAATCTCTCAATCCTGGCCATTTCCATTGTCCATTTAGTGCTTAGCAAGAGGAGACGATAAATGTTTACTGGATGGATTGTCTAGGCTTAGAAAGATGTCACCAGGTGAAAGGAATGAGAGGAAGAGCAATCATGAGGCAAGGTAAACAGTGAGCCAGGAGCCACTCACCGGTGGCCCTGCAACGTCGGAAGGAAACAAAGGCCTTCATTCAGCACGCTGGGAGGAAGACAAGGGCAGGAGCCGCCTATGGGCAGGCATGAGTGTGGCCATCGGTATGGTGAGAGAACATCGATGTGACCCCAGATGACGGCCAGCTGTGGGGTGTCCAGCTACTTGGTATCGCCAAAAATGCTGCCTCCCCCCGCCTTGGGGTATATGTCTAGCCCCAATCTCTTTCATAAACAGTACTGACATTTCAGTCATTTCTTAGTTTAACTCCGTGTCATCTGGGGCAAGTCATTTAACAGTCCTCATTTCTACAATGAGAAGGTGGGACCAAAGGAACTCTGAGGCTCTGCTGAGCCCTGGCTCTCCCCCTCCTCTTCAGTTCTCTAACCAGCTCGACCACCTGCGTCCGTCTAACACCCCGTTGCACTGCATCTGTCCAAGTAGGTATCGGAGTGTGAATGAACGCCACACTTCATACTCTCGGGCTTTAGGACATGGATTCTTAGGCTGAACTCCAGAAAACGGTGGCTGTCCTGCTGCAAGTCAACGTCCTGAGGCATGATCTAATCAGCCGCCTGCAGCCAACTGCCTAGGTGGGGAACTGCAGCCGACATCCCTAACAACTTACTTGGTAAACAGACTTTTCAGTGGTTCTTAAATCTCTGGCTTTCCTCCCAAGACAGCTCTGAAGAGTTTTACTCTAAAGGACATCCCTCTGGAGGGATAAGCAATGAATATCAGTATGCTGGCTAATCTAGGAGAAGCCCGAGCAGAGAAATCTCCTAGTTAGGGGGGCCCCCAAAGAAACCCTCCAGCTCAAACCCAGCAGGAACACCAAGCATTGCCACGACCTGTGTGACCACAAAAACACTGCCTGAAGGCCTCCACGAGGAGGCACAACTACTTGGTCAGGAAACCCTTCCACTTTGCGGGCTTTCTTCCTCAGCTTAAGCTGAAGCCTGCCTTTCTGCCCCGGTGCCTTTCAGCCCTAAGAAGGTGCCTGCTCTGTGCCAGGACAAAAGAGGGAGGAACTGCAGATGGAACGGGGCTGCTTCAGCTTCCTCACCTTCAAGCCTCTCCTCCCCAGTCCCTCTACCTGACCTGCACATGGTACTACCAGCAGTCTCTTTCCCATGCTGGTTTCCCTCCTCTCCATGCTCTGACTCAACATGGGAGCTGTGGTTTGACCCAGAAGGATTAGAGTGAAAGTGCCATTTCCCTAACCTCGGCCACCACACCCTGCCATGCCCTCTCCTCTTTGGCTGGCTGACAACCACGGCCCGCTGCCGTTTCATGATGAGCCATCAGGCCACCCCAATGCCACCGTGTTTAGATGAATGGCTGTTTAGCCATGATGCCTGAGGTAGGTGATCACTCCTCGTGGGAGCCTCGGCAGCCCTGCAGCACAAATCCACCTACGGGCGCTACCATCGTGCTCTTATCTCTCCGTGTTACCCACAAGAACAGCATGTGAGAGCTTCGTCACGGAATGGCGATGTCACATGGTGGGCACACGTGCTCAGGCAAACTATCTCCACTCCCTGCCATCTGGTAACTCCATCCCCAAACCCAAATCCAGGGGTCCAGCATGACTGCTCTCTGATGAAGATACCCCTGCTCTTTCCTGGCCATCACCACACCCTTTCCTAGACATTTTCTCACCAGCCCTTCCATAAGAGGTTCTAGGATGTTGCCAGGAGTCCAAGTTAAGTTTCCTAGGCCGTAAGTAGTCTGCCCCCTCAATTGTTCCCTTCTCCCTTTCTCCCAGACTGGGCCATGTGTCTTCCAAGACCTGGCAACTCTCAGGGACACGGCCCAGCAGCCGTCCTTGCCGTTTCTTTCAGAAAAGTGGAGTTGGATGAGGCTCTGTTTCCTTACTTGCCCTCGGGATCAACACTTGTGTTGATCTCTCAGTCATTTTTATCTTTGGATTATTCTCCTCGGCAGAGTGGAAAAAAAAGCAAAATCTGAGCTGAGCAGCTTCTCCCCACTGTCAGTCACACGTGCACTGCCGAGATCCCACAGCCGAGGGCTGCTTCTCTTCTTCAATACAGCTAAAACCCCCCAGCGCTTTTGGCTTGCCCACGCGTTCCTCAGTTCACTGTGAGCAGGACCTTCACAAGCAACCCTCCCTGATGCTGCCTGAGGAAGCCTTGGAAGAAAAGGGCCCTTCTGAAAGACTTGCTCAAAATCCGTTCCAGCTCCAGTCTCCCAGCCAAGGAGTGGGACGAGAAGGCCAGGCACTCACTTCTCTGCTCAAAAGTTCTCTTGGCTTTTGATAAACAGAGTGAAGGGACAGGAGGGAATCTGCTTCAGGCTGAAACCTTCCCCAAGTGACCATGCCTCCGAGGAGCTGAGGGACCGGTCACAAGCAAGTCTAGACTCCTCACACACCCTGCTGTTCACTGCTTGCTTCAAGGCTTCAGCTGATGGGTAGAAGGAGGGAGAAGAGCCATGGATGGGGGACACTAACACTATCCCTGGGCAGACCAAGGAGCCCAAGGAGCAGAGATGTGGTGTGTGTACATACACACACATCCCTATGCGACAGCAGACATGCGCAGCATTTTAGGTAACACTGGGAGGGTGGCCCAGGGTTATTTAGCGAGAACTGCCTCCTTCCTGGGCCTCCTCAGGCCCTCTGTGCTGACCCCATGCCACTGGGGGCATCTGACTTCCCAGGGTAACTGAAGGGACTCTGGGCCCCCGCCATCTCTCTGCACCTGACCTTTCTTTTATGCGTTGTTCCCTGATGGTAAGAAACTCCTCAACAACAGGGAGAGTTTCACTTTCTTTAGTTCTATTCCAGCATTTGGCACAGGCTTAGCATACAACACATATTTAATAAAAAGTGCTTATTCACCCACTCACAGAAAATAGAAAGAAAAAGTCACCAGTCATGGTTCTAAGAGCATCCCTGAAGGAGAGAGAACTTTTGTTTTCCATGTGAACTCTGCTGTCTACATTTCAACCTCTTCAGAAGCCTGCCACTCCAGTGACAGCCAGGCCTTGTCTCCTTCCTGCTGGCTCAGCCCCCGGGGAATACACCTGCAAGGCCCAGGCCTGTTCTCTCCTCGCCGAGGGTCTGAGCTGGCCCTGTTCCAGACTCTGTGATTTCAGACTTGTGAGGGCATACTCACTGGAATGTACCTGTGTACATACATACTCTAGCCTCAAGGAACTGCCTGGTTCCCATAACGTAATGGCCCATAGATGGGAGCGCTGGAGCTTCCTGACCGGGGTCAAGAGGGGAAAGTGCTGGCAAGCAGCAAGGAGGCCTTCATCTCGTAGACACGGCCACAGTGTGGTGAAGTCACTGTGCATGCCAAAGGCAGGGGAGAAGCTGAAGCCCTGATGTCTTCCGTGACCTACCTGAACTGATAAAAGGCATGAAGCAACTTCTCAAAGGAGAGATGATTAAGATAAAAAACCCGAAGTGACTAAGGAATGATCACTACTTAATCAAACCCTTCAACAGCTCTTCACTGAGCATTTCAATGCATTATTCGCCCCACGTGCAGAGGCGCAGGGGCCCAGAGAAGGCCGGGAGCCTGGGACAGGCCAACGCAGGTGCTAGTCAGAGGAGAAGGTGCACACACCAAGCCCTTCTTGGCATCCCCAGGGCCTGGTGCAGTTACTGGCACAGAGAAAGCAATGGCTGACCGGATATTCATGTGAACAGTCCAATGCTGCCAAATTCTAAATGGAGAGTATCAATTACACGAGATCCACGTTGTAAGGCGCCTCCAAGGACATAAGAAAATAGAGGCGCGTGGCTCTTTGTGGAACCACTCTCAACCCCTGTGCACCCACACTTGCCTTCCAGAGCCAAAGCCCCCCGCCCTTGGAACCACAGCTGCTGCTCCTGGAGAGGGAGTGCCCATCCACTCCTGTGGGGCTCTACTTTCCAATCCAAAGCAGTCCTCCCTGGCCACACCCCTCTGTCACCTGCTGTGTGCCCTGACCAGAATGACAGCTCTTGAGGGCAGAGACCACAGCCCAGCCCAACTGCCAGCAAACCCGTGACGAACGCCCATTCACTCTTCCAGCCACATGCAGTAAAGACTCCGGGGATGAATGGCAGGGACTGTTTGGGCCACGACCTTTCCTATGCTTACCCCATATGATGCAGCATTATGTAAAGGAATAAGGCCTCCTTTGTCTTGGGCATTAACGTCCGCTCCGTGTTCTAAAAGATACTCGGCTACTTCCAGGTTATTGTAACCTGCTGTAGGAATAAAAAGGAAGAGACTTCAGAAGAGACTCTGTTGGGAGGACGGGGGTGGGGGCGAGGGGGCACATTTCAAGGAGGGAACAAGTGCCTGGGCTTTTCGACATGCTTATGGTCTCCTGGCCCACTCCTTCTTTCAGGGAGAGGCACGACCGTCCGAGCTGGTAACTCGCTGCTGCCACTCTTGTGTGCCAAGGCGGGCACTGTCCTAGAGGTCTAGGCCCCCAATCCTCTCCTCTGCAGTCAGTCAACAAAGCCCTTCACCACATGCAGCCAGGAGACATGTACAAGACACACACAAGGTGGCTGGAGGAGAATCCTGGGGCTGAGGGGAGACATGAGCAGCTATGGAGGGGCAGGAAGAGGCCTCTGACAGAAGCTGGTGTTTCAGGCATGAAGGAAGCTAGGGAGTCTAAGAGGCAGAAGAGGGGAGGGAGAGGATTCAGGTGGTGGGCACATAGCTGGGAGAGATGGAGAGTGCTCTGTGCAAGGAACCACAAGCAGAGGGCAAGCAGTGGGCTAAGGGGTAAGACTGGCAAAGGAGGGAAGCGCCAAAGTACAAAGGTTTAAATGCCAAACAGAAAACTCTGGGTTTGATCCTAGAGGTCAAAGGAAGTCATGAGGCATTTACTGAGCAGGGGAGAAGGGTGCCAGGGGAAGACGTACAGACTTATCCTTCAGGAAAATCCCTCTGGCAGCTTAGTGGAAGATGACTGGAATGGGAAAGACTTGAGACTGGGAGACAAATTCAGAGGCTGCTGGACTGGTCTGGGAGAGACAAGGTGAGGGCCTGAACTAGACAGCTGGGTGCAGACAGGGGGTGTAGACTGGGGATGTTACACAGGTCAGAAAGACGAGGTGTGGCACGGCAGAGGGTGAAAAGGAGAGCTGAGGACGACACTGAGGCTACAAGTCTGGGTGTCTGAGACGACAGAAGTCACGGAGAAGCCTGGAGAGGGGAGGATAGGGAGTGTGTGTGTGTGTGTGTGTGTGTGTGTGTGGTGTATGATAAAAATGATGAGGGAGATGGTTTCAGCAAAACCTACAGACTTGTATGAACCGATGCAAAGTGAGGCGAGCAGGAACAGAGACAGCAGCCCACCGCCAAAGGCGTTCTGCCCAACCCCAGGAGTCACCACAATCCGAAGGGCTCTCTGAGTATTACATTTCCTGCCTTCTCAATGGGTGGGTGGGGGAAGTGGAAGGAGGAACAGAGTCAGAACTAAATCTAAAAACAGAAAAATGGGAGAGACAAGGGTATGTTTACAGACCCAGAAGAAGTGATTTGTCAGAGAAGACAGGAAGGGACTGGACCAAGGGAACCCAGAGAGAGGTTGGCTGTGGCAAGGAGAAGGGCAGTCTCTTAATCTGAGATGAAAGTTAAAAAGAAAGGAGAGGATGAGGGAAGAAATCAAAGTGAAATGAGAGGAGAAGGGAGAAGTGGCAGCTCTCAGCAAATGGACTCGACCTTTTGATGAATGATGGGGCCTCTGCTGAGCACTTGGGGAAGCAGATGCTGTGGGGTGCCAGAGAAGGGTGGAGAGGAGGACACCGGACTGACAGGAACACAATGATGGCCCTCCTAAACTCAGAAAACTGAAACAGGGAGTGGATCCACTCAGCTAACGTCATGCTTCTTCTAGCTCCCAGGAGTGAACTGCAGGAGGAAGGCAGGGGGAGGACGTACCTAGGCTTACTGGGGGCCGGACAGTGGAATGAGGCAGCTGGGAGTGGAGGGCAGAACAGAGCCCAGTTTGCTTAACGAGGGGCGGAGGAGATGACAGGCTGGGAAAGAACTGGAGGGAGGGAAGCTGTGGTAACACTGAAGACTGGACTTAGGGAAATGCAGAATAATAAAGCTCATGAGCAGATAAAGACATGGAAGGAGAAGGCTCCTAGGGGATGACCTGGGGCAGCCTGAAGTACCTTTGCCCCTAAGGTGGACTGATGTGGGAAGGAGACTTCAGGATGTTGTCAGAGGACTCTGGGGCCTGAGAGAAGGAGACTGCTATCCATTTTTGTGCCTACAGCTTTTACTTTCCTGGGCTGCTTGTAACTGCGGATACATGAGGGTGTTTTTCTGAAAGAGAATGCTTATTTCAGCTGTCAGCTTCTGAGTGGGAATAACTAGAAAACAGGGTAAGGAAGACAGTGTCATCAGGAGGGAGCCAGAATATGGAAGCAGTGAGAAAAGGAAGAGGGGAAGATGAGCAGACAGTCACACTGCAGAGGGCTCCACAGACAGGAGGAAGGCAGCAGGCAGCTGAGACGGCAAATAGGGCCGGGACCTTGGCAGCTTGGGGTTTGAAATCAGGAAGGGGGAGGAGAGCACAATCGCCAATAAATAAGTTCAAGCAGTTGTCACTGGCTGGACGGAGAGATCCGTCCGCATGCTAAGGGGCCAGTCGTGCGGCATCTTGTGATGGCCCTGGACAGTGGAGCGAGGCAGCTGAGAGCGGAGGGCAGGAGAGAGCCCAGCTCTCACAGAGAGAAGGGGCAGGAGGAGGTCTCTGAGGCCAGAGCCAAGAGCCCAAGAAGAGGGAGCTGGAGACGGAGCCGAGGCAGGCAGGCCGTCCCATCTGGCCCACCCCGGAGATGGGAGGGCTCTTTGCAAAGCAGGCTGCTCAGGCTGGAGAAGGCTTTGGGGCATCTACAAGGGCCTCCTCATTGGCCTCTCTTCTTCCAGTTCTTCCCCCACTCGGCCTACCCTCCACTCAGCTCCCCAAAAGATCTTTCTTAGGCCCCCATGCACTCCACAAGTGCTGGAATCCAATCTGCCTGCCAAGGCCCAGCAGTGACAGTTGTTAACCGCCTCTCCAAGGCAGCCTTCTGCCTTGTGTGGCAGCTCTCCAGTTCCACACCCTCCAGTCCTGCCTCGTCTGCTCTGTCCTTTCCACATCCTCTGAGAAAGTGGGCCCGACACCCTTTGCTTTTTGTGCTCTCGCCTTCATCTGAACAAGGGCCACTTCATTCTGTCTTTGGGTCCTGACTGAGGGTCTAGCACAGGATCATGGACAAACATGTATATGAAATGAAAGCAAAGCCTTCCTAAGGGTCTGCTGAATTCAAGTATTTCCTGAGAAGCAGCAGGGAATCATGGACAGAGAGCTAGCTTTGGAGGCGGGAGGGAAGCCCTGGGATCCAGGCCTGCCTCCCCTGACACTCCCATCCTGGCTGGGCAAGGCACTTGCCCTCTAGGACCCCCAGCGCTTCTCTAGCACAGCCTGTCCTGGTACGCAGGAGTTTACCCTATACCCCCCAAAACCTCCCAAACCAAACCAAAACGAGGCAACCAGTAAGGCTGCCCAGGAAGTCTGGTCCAGGCAAGGCAACCATCTCTTGGTAAATCAGTGGAAGAGGGAGGAGCAAGGGCGGATGGGCCCGGTGCACCCGCCTGCAGGAGGCCCACCTGCCAGGTGCAGCGGGGTGGAGTTCCTGCCCTGGGTGTCTCTGCAGTTGATGTTGTCGGGTGTGCACAGCTTCTGCACCCGGGCCAGGCAGCCCTTCTTGGCAGCATCCAACAAGGCCGCGTCTCCTCGGAGCAGGTCCTGGATGTCAGTGTCCCCCTCCTTCACCAGGTCCAGAGGTGTGTTCCCATCTCTGTTCTTCTTTGTTGGGTCTGCCCCGTGCTACCAAGGGAGAAAGAAGGAAACACAAGCCCACTGAGTCCGGCTCACCAACACTCCTGGTTTTGCTGCTTTATTTTCATCCTTGACCATAAAATCCTTCTGTACACATCTTACTGGGAAAACCACCCATTTTAAGTCCCCTCTACATCCCACAGGAAAACAGGGAATGCCCTCTGGGGGACTGCTGCTACCTTTGGCTCAAGCTCAAACTTCTCAATCAGTCTAAAGGTCTGGGGGTCCACTCGGTGGTTAGCAAGGTCTGAGTTCAAATCTGTCTCTTAGCCCTTCCTTCCCAGCGGGGTGCCTGACCATGGTTTTCAGTTCCCTCATCTGTACAAGGGGAACAGTGACAGGACCTTCCAAGGCTGATGTGAGGAAGGAGTGGAAACACACTGTCAATGGCTTGGCAGACTTTCCCTGGAACGTGAATGGGTCAGCACCAGCCCTCTGCCCTCAGGCATCGAGGCTTCCCTATGCCTTCTGTCCTCCTGCGGGCAGGCCCAACTGTCCGCCACAAGTGCAGACCAAAAAATGACGGTTCCCAGAGCTGAGGTCAACGGGTCCTGGCCCAAGAGTTTCCTCAGTGGCTCCCCCTTCACTTGAGTTCCTTGAATGGAGATTCCTATGCTTTGTTTTTGTGGAAATCTATGTGACAGTGAAGGGGATGAGGGATCCCCCAATGAGCAGGCACCCTAATTCTCTTCCTCACCCTCCCACCCACAGGGCCAAGGATTAAACAAAACCAAGTCTTGGGCACTATGGAAACGAGAAGCTGACCAGGAAGCTTTTGACGCCCAAACAGTCTGACAGTCACTTTGAGAGACCAGATCCAGAGGAACATGTCCAGTCACAGTAAGGAAAGTGCAGACACCCCCAGCCCCAGCCCGAGTCTGCTTTGTGAGAGCTGTGAACACTTTCCCCAAACCAGAGAAGAGCTAAGGTACGGGACAACTCCGTGCAACGAGTCTGAAATGACAGGCACACCTCATGGTCTTCATTTGAGAGGGGCCAGACTTGAAGAGTCGTCTCACCTCATTTCACATTTCTCCTTAGATACATATGTGTTACCGATCACTTACAACTATCTGCTAGGAGACTCCACCCAGTTTTATCAACTTCTTGTTCCAAAACAAATTCATGTAAAATCCACCAGAATCTGTGGTTTGCAAATATCATACTTCCTCATATGAGGGTGTAAGTCTGGGTGCTCAGTGAGAAAAGCTCCATCGGACTTTGTATTTCTATGAGAGACATGTCTCACTGTAATGAATCCTACCAAGGTCAACATGCTCCAACTCTAGTCTGGAAAGATCACACAGGTATGACAAGAAACAAGATGCCACAGGGAAACAGACTTCAAAAGACCAAAACACACAGGCAGCACCTGAGAGTGCTGCTGTGCCCTGGGGGGGGGGGGCATGCAGGCAGCGTACCTTCAGGAGAAGTTTACAGATCTCGTATTTGCCTTTCGCGGCTGCTTCGTGCAGAGGCGTGAACTTCCACAGGTCAGCGACGTTGACAGATGCCCCGTGTCTCACTAAGAGCTCTGCTACCTCGTAGTGCCCATAGGAGCAGGCGTTGTGGAGGGGCACCAAGCCACTGATTGGGGGGAAAACGCGCTTTCAAATTCACAGAACTGAAAGAAAGCTCCTAAACATTATATAAATACACATAAAACAACGACATACAGATGAGTCAGAAGGGCTCTCAGTGACAGTTCCCCTCATTTTACAGATGGGGAAACAGAGGTTCAGGAAGGGAAAGCAACCCAGCTCACACCGTCAGTCTGAGGCAAGATTTGTATCCAGGGCCTCAGAGTTTGCGGCCAGGGCTCATCATTTGTTTTTCCTGATCCTCTCTACACCAGATATATTCATTATTATATTTATTGATTTCAAAAGCTAAAGTCTAAAAAAATCCTCTTTGATTCTCCGAGTTTCCAAGGAAAGGTTATTACTCCTCTTGTTAAAGAACAATGAACTCAACCGCCACCACGGCTGCTATGAGACTGGCCACAGTCACTGTCACCAGCCCTTTCCCCCTCCACTCCGCAGGCTTCTCAGGACTTCCTCATGCCACTTCTGGAGAGCCCAATGTGTGGTGGGCGCCCCGCTCCCACCCGCCAGCTGCCTCGTCACCTCCTGGTTCAGGTGAACCACCACTTATTTCTTTGGACCCTGGCACTTCTTGCCTTGGATCTTTCAGTGAGAAACTTGGGGTCGCTGAGAGAGCTCTGGAATTTCCCACAGAAAAGCCAACCCACGCTCCTTCTCTTCCCTTCTGGGTCCGGAGCACCAGCCGCTTGGACAGCCGGTCCCAGAGATGCGCCCTGGGGGTGAAGCACACGCCAGACCTGCTTTTCCTGGTGGTTTTTTTCTGCCTCTGGTTGTCTCTCAGGAAGGCTAAGTTCTTCTGAGTGGTTAAGGACCTCATCTGGAAGGTTTCACGATGTTCCAGGGCTGGATGCAGTCAGCACACAGTCTGGTCATCCACAGTCAGGTGCATGGGGAAGACCTCACATCTTATAGGGACTCTCCAACAGCTTCAGCACAATGAAAACGCTGGCTCAGGCCACCCAGGAGGCAGCCAGTCAGTTCTGAAGCCTGCTGGGGCTGGCGTCAGGAAGGCCCGAGTTCCAGTCTGGCCTCAGACACGCATTAGCTGCATGTTTGCTTCAGTTTCCTCATCAATAAGATGGGAATGATAACACCTATGTCCCAAGGCTGTTTTGAGGAACAACAGAGATGACATTCGTAAAGGGCTCTGCACAGTGCCTGGCACAAAGGAAGCCCTGTATAAATGTTAGCCGCTATTCATATTATTGATTACATAACATTGATTACAATGTTACAGGTACAATGCCAAGTACCAGAGATACAAAGAAGGGAAAAAGTAGGGGCCCTGCCCTCCGAAAGCTTGCATTCTGATCTAGGAAGCGCAATAGTGAGCACAATGGCAGGTAACTCCTTGTTCTGGCTCTTTGGGTGCCTCTGAGCCTCACCTGGGACTATATGAAGTCTGTCAGAAACAGAACCTGTGAAGCCCACAGTGGGAGGACTGAGAGGTGGGTGGGACAGGAAGGAGCAGGGCTGGGAGGGCGGGTGCCTGGGGTGGCGGCACGTCTGTCTGCCTGCTGACACAGGACCTGCTGCTGCGACAGAAGCCCCGGGACCACTGCTGGTTCAGAAGCCCTGAGACAGGCCTGTCCGGCTGTTCACAGAAGTCCTGGGACTTTACTGAGGATTTGTGTTTGGTTTCTCAGACAGAAAGTGAATTGATGATAGTGCCGGTAATGTGTGTGAACGCGGCTGTGGCTAGAAT
Organism: Petaurus breviceps papuanus; assembly: GCF_028583685.1. NCBI lineage: Eukaryota > Metazoa > Chordata > Mammalia > Diprotodontia > Petauridae > Petaurus > Petaurus breviceps. Next base: position 9,279,738 of record NW_027186458.1, read on the forward strand.
CTACTAAGCTTGATGTGTGTAGCTTTGTCTTCCCAGAAACAGAAACTGTGAAGGGCTTGAGGTGGACTGTGAGCTGGACGCTGCCCACCTGGGAATCCAGGTGACAGCTGGGCGAACTCAGGCAAGAGCTGGGGGCATGGAGGAGGAGCCAGGAGATTGGAAGTCAGCCTGTCAAGATGAAAGGATCTGCCCCTGGGTATTTAGTGCTGGCTGAGAGGGTAAGGCAATGAGGCCAAGGGGTGGGAGACCTTTACTCTGTACCCTTTAAGGGTGACTGAATTAAGGATGACTGGAAACCGGTCTCCAAACCAAGATGAAAGAAGACTTTAGATGGGTATTTTATACTGATACAGACTGTGACTTACTGAATGATATCTTTTGTTTAACACTATGTGGCCACTTCAGTAACAAGTTGCTATGGTATACTGTTGTGAATGCTGAATAGAGAGTTTACTATCCTAGGGGATCAGAACCTTAAAGTTATTCACAGCAGCAGTCCTCAGGAGAGCTGCTTGCGCTTGCCTTTACAGGAAGTAACATGAAAATAAATGTGTACATACAATTAATAAACATTTTGTTACATGCCTACTGTGTGCCAGGCACCAGGTGAACCACTAGGGATGCAAAAAGAGGTAAAAGACAGTCCCTGCCCACGAGGGGTTCACCGTCTAACGGGGGAGAACAACATGCAGACTAATACACACAAACCAAGCTCTAGCAAGGAGAATTAGAAAACAGGTAAGAGAGGGAAGACACTGGGAGTAAGAGCGGCCACAGAAGGCTTCCTCTACAAAGTGCTGGGATTCTCTCTGGGGCTAAAGAAAGCAGGGAGGCCAGTAGTCAGGGCAGAGGAGAGTGGCTCAGGCAGGAGACAGCCAGAGAGACTACCAGAGAGGAGGGGAGAGTCTTACGGGCTGCGCCAGGCATTCTCCCCAACTATCTTTAGGGCCCAGCTAAAACTCCAAGAAGAAATTCCTTTGTCATCTTTTGCCTCTTTTCATATTCCCATATTTATTAACTGATTAACAGAGGCAGCTGGCTGGCGCAGTGGATAAGGCACTGGGCCTGGATCCCGGCAGAAAGATCCTGGGAAAGCCACTGAACCTGTTTGCCTCATTTTCCTCCACTTCTCTCTTTGTGTCTCTCTCACTTGCTCCTTTTCCTGTCCTCACTAAAGTTGTGCATCAGGTTAACAGTCTCATATCTCATTCTTTGAACCCATGTGGGTGTGATGAAAAGTTACAAGCCAAAGGAACTGAGACCCACCCAGAAGCAAGTCAAACGCATGGAGTCTGAGATTCCGGGACATCCCTTTCTGGGTGCCTTGGGTTCTTCATCTGTACAATGGGGTGTTCTGACCAACAGCTGTGGCACACCCATCGCTGGAGATGGTTCGTTTTGGCACCAAGTCCGACTACACGCTCTTCAGCAGTGGTGGAGAAAATGGGGAAGAGTTAAGCTTTGCAGATTTATACCAACAAAGCTATGCCAGTGTCTCTGGAAGGTGTCCAAACTGAGGGAGTAAACAGCTTTTCATTATGAGATGCTCACAAGGGGTAATCTTGTTTCCAAGTGAAGATGACAAACTGGGAAGCTCCCACTCCAATCACCAGCAAACCAAGGTTGGGTGCTCTCTCAGGCACAACGGCACTCAGGGCATCACGCTGGTTACATAAAATAGGCTTGTTATGCTTCAGTCTGAGGCAAGAATGGAAAAAACAAGGACCCCAAACCCCATAGCCTCTCCTCCTCCTCCTCTCAGAAGACAAATGGGGGATTGTGGGTAGGAAATAGAGCATCCAGATTTTGTCAGAAAAAAATCACTTCATTCACTGGGTTTTGTTCACACGTTTGCTTGGCAGTGGAGATGAAGGTAATATGGGAAATTATTCTGACAAATAAGAGATTAATTATGGAGAAAAAGTGTCCGCTTACGTGAGAGTCAAAGAAATTTAAAAGTAATTTCAGTTAAGATTACCCCTCAAATGTTCTGAGGCACAGCTTATAGACTGGTTCATGTTATATGTGGTCAAATAGTTTATTATATTAACATTAGGGGGAAAATGGAGAATATTTGCCTAGAAAATAGTCATATTGTGCCAAGATTACCCCTAAGTTGAGACTAAATCTCCAGAGAACATAAAATGTGCACACTATTTGAACACTACAAGAGGGATAGATAGGGGACTTGGCTGGCACAGGAGCTCCCAAGTGAAGACTCTCCCTCCACTGACGCAGGAGCCCTGAGAGGTCAGTGACTTGGCCAGGAAGGTGTCAGAGGCAGGGCCTCAACCCACAGCTTCCACCATGTTGGAGGACCTCAGCACAGTGCCAGTCTAATGCATCCATGTGGACGCTTCATGTCTTCCCTTCCATTAGAAAGACAGTACTTGTGTGAAACAGGTTTACAAAACAAATACACATCGAACACTTTACCCCAGCAGCCGGCCTTTGGTGGAGCAATCATGGGGATACGGTTTCTAAACTGATGAAGGAAGACGCAGAGCCAGTTCTCAAGCGACCTGGGCGAGGAACAGGCCGCATTCTGTGGGTGACACTTACCCCTTGTCTTTGGCGTGAACGTCCGCTCCGTGATGGAGGAGGAACTCGACCACAGATACCCGGTTGTAGCCGGCAGCAAAGTGAAGGGGGGTCGAGTGGCGGCCTTCCAAATCTCGGCAGTTCACATTCTGAGGGCTACAAAGTTGCTTGAGGGTGAAGAAGGGAAGGAAATGGAACAGAGACGTGAAAAGAGTAACATTTCAATTTCAGTTTTAGATTTACCTCTACAACACTGTAGAGTTTTTAAATAGATTATCGTATTTCCTAGGAAATGTTTCTCTCCTCCAAAGATCAGTTAATAAACTCAATATTTAAGAACTGACCTCTTGAATCACAATCCCTAGAGAATCCTTCCTATTTCTCTGGCAGCTCTTTACTGCCCTCACCTAATCCCTTCCTGGTCCCAGCACCCAGACACAGCCACCCCAGGTCATCTTGACCTTGCTCACATCCACCCTGGCTACCTAGGGAAGGTTTGGCAGGCTAGGCTCATCTCAGCACTGTCTGTTCAAGGACATATTTTGTTGTATATCATTTTGAGATGTTAAGAACTGCATTTTGTAACTTGGGCAAAGGGCCTAAGAAGCTAAGGATTGAGAGGAGTTTAGTTCTATTAGGATCTTACAACTGGTTAGAACAGAACCAAACAAGATGACCTCCCTACCTAACTCTGTGTATTTGATGCTTTCTTAAATTTGGAGGGAAATTTTCATGAGTCTTGAGGGCTTCTATATATGCCTTCCCTTTCCTCTCCTTCACATATTCTCCCATTCTGTTCTCTACTTCTTTTTCTTCTTTTGACCTTTGTCCAATGCCTATCTGGCATTAGTTTAATCTGAAGTTTAAGACGCACATTGCTGAATCCTATCTCCATGTAGCTAAAATGAAATGGCCTAAACAGCCCTTCCAGGTCACAAACCATACTATACACAGCGATCATCAAAACTAACTGATGCTGGTTCAATTAATGGAACAGATCAGATAAGGAATAGTCAGAAACAACTGAATCCAACAACCTGGTGATCAGTAAACCTGCAGACATCAATTACTTCTGCAAAGAATTCTATGTTTGACAGGAATTGCTGGGAAAACAGTCTGGCAAAAATCGGATGGAGACCAACCTAGTATACCATATGCCATAATGAATCCAAAATGGACACAGGACCTGAACACTAAGACATACCGTAAAAAAAGCTGAGGACAGAGCCTGAGCAGGCCCCTTTCACCAAGGTGGGCAGCAGGGCAGGTCAGCATGAGCAGGATAAAGATGGAAACAATGTATGTGACAGCCAAAGAACACAGGCAACTGGAAAGAACCCATTAGGCGTAGATGTCGCTCCAAAGAGATGACAGATTAGGCTCCACAAGAAGCATTCCAAACCGTCTGAGATGGCGCCAAAGTATAAATAATGAGAGACGCAAATCAAGACGCCCCAAAGGCTTCACTTTAGACTGAGAAAACCGGCAAAGCTGACAAAAGATGCCAATTGTTGATGCTGAGTGGGCTACAGAAAGACAGCCGCCCTCAAACACTGGAGAGTGGCTGTGGTCTCCAAACCCTCCCAGCCCAAGACAGAAGGAACGGCCTGCTGAAGGACTCTGGACGGCCCGCAGAAATATAGAGGAAAACATCGTCTGCTTGTAGAGGAAATCCTCTGAGTGAATTCAGCATTAAGTCCAATCGGGAGAGCAACAGATACAATGTCACCAAAAACACAAATACAAAGAACAAAGGGTAGTTTCCATGACTCTTCCTTTCGGCCCTTCTCTTTCCTCCTTCCCGAGCTTCCTTGTTTGTTCTTTGTTACAAGAGACAGCTCCCCAACACATCTGGAGACAAGGGCGAGGCCGGTGGCTGGGGGAGCAGCAGGACGGGCATGGCTTGCAACCCCCTTTGTGCCCACTTTGGACGGGGAACGGGAGGGGACCCATGAAGGAAGAAAAGCCATTGGAGCAAAACGAAATCCATCTCCTCAAATACGTACACGGGAAGAGGAAAGAGAAGCATCCCATGCCTTTCATGGGCCAGGCACTCTGTGCTGCCCAGAGGGTCCCTCAGCCGACCATGCCAGGGAACTGGAGGAGGGGCACCAGCCTCTGGGTTTCCCAGAGTGGTGGAGAGAGGAGTGGACTTGGCTACCGACAAGGAAGACATGCTGCGGTGGATGATTAATACTAACTGGGGACGCAATCCGAGCTGTACGATTCTCTAGCAAAACAGGCAAAACACAGGCAGCTCTGGAGTTCTTTCTGATCCCCTCCCTCGGGACCAGCACTGACTCCATTCTGGACCCAGCTCCATTCCCTTTATATTCAATTACGGGTTTAGTCCAACGTGGGTCTTGTGAGAAAACTTTCCCATTACCGGAATGGTGAGAGGGTCTAAGTGCATTGTTTGAACTGAGCCCTGTGTGGCTGGGAAGCTGGACTGCCTCTCCCCACTGCTCAGAGACCCTCAATGGGGGACCACGTTATGCTGCCAGACACTCGATCAGATGCGAAGATCGATGCCAGGAGTTTTCTCACAATCACACATCTCAACTGTCTCATCTGAAGACTGGCCCCACACTGGTCAGTTACTGCTTCCATGTTCCTGTGATTGAGTACAGATGCTGGGAGGGACCCGGACACCTCTTTTTGTGATTTCAGGGGATTGATCTTGCTCATTCCCCCTCTCCTAACTTGGAAAGTCCCTAATCTTTCCTCTATTCAGAAATCAGGTCGCCTCATCTCATAGCCTGCCTTACAGTCTACTTACTGTGACCTTTTCATGCACAAAAATCTGCCTCGCCCTGCATTCAGGGCTCAGCACCAAAGCTGAGGAGGCCTGGTCCACATCGGTTAGGCAACCAGCATGCACTGCTTAATAAAGTGATAGGCTCAGAACTTCAAGCCTTTGTTTCCTCAGTCATTTCAGATTCTACCCAACACAAGGCTGAAGGAGTACCTGTGATGAGTGAAGTATAGCCCAAAATGTCTACTGGACAAGATCAGAGAGTGCATCTAAAGGGGATTCATGCATGAGGCTGGAAGAGTCGGTCAGCTGACAGGCAGTCAAGAAAGGCTTTAAACGCCAAAGGCAGCAGTTTGCATTTGATTCCAGAGGCAAGAGGGAGCCACTGGAGCTCTCTGAGCAGCTAGTGATTGTGATCTGGTGAGACTGGGAGACCCTGGAGTCAGGCTGCTGTGCTACTGTGGGTGAGAAAGGCTGAAGGCCTCGACAAGAACAGTGGTCGTATGAGGGTGTCCTTCTATGCAGCAATGCCACAGCCAGGTCTGTAACCCAAAGAGACCAAATAACAGGGAAAAGAACCTATTTGTACAAAGAGATGTATAGCAACTCTTCTTGTGGTGGCCAGGAGCTGGAAACTGAGGGGAAGCCAGCCATCTGCAGTGTGACTGAGCGAGCTCAGCATATGAGTGACGAAATGCTGCCGCTACATTCTGCTACTGTGCTTTAGTGCACTGTACTACAATACCATCAGAATCGAAGGGGTGGTTTCAGAAAAACCTGGGAAGTCTCATACGAGCTGATGTAAAGTGAAGTGAGCAGAACCAGGGGAGCATTATACATAATATTGTAACAGCAATGTTGTAACTAGGCTTACTCTGATCATTATAATGATCCACAACAATTCCAAAGGACTCATGAGAGAAAATGCTATATGCCTCCAAGAGAACCGAGGAACTCTGAGGGCAAACTGAAACTCTTTTTCCTTTTTAAAATTTTCTTGCTTTTCTGGAAACATTGTTAACATGGAAACGTTTTACATAATGATAAATGCATAGTGATTTTCTTATTTCTTTCCTCAATGAGTAGGGGAAGGGTTGGAAGCAGGGAGAAAATGTGTCACTGAAAATGAAGCGGAAGAAAATCAGACCCGAGATAAAGGCAACACTCTGGGGAGAACCAGGGCTTTCCCTTCTCCTGTTTTTTCCAGGGTTTTATGATGGCATTGTGTTTTTATTTTAGTAACTAACAAAGCACACAGAATTGGTGAGAGGAGTTTATGTGCAGTAAAGAGGGCAGAAGACAGACTGCAAAGGGCTGTGAGATCTGAGGGAGAGGAGGGGATAATGAGTATAGACAGCTTCTCCTAGAAGTTGGGCTGAGAAAAGAAGGGCAGCTGTAGCACACAAGCTTGAGCGGATGGCAGGGTCTAGTGAAGGGTTTTACAAATGGGGTACAACTGGGCATTTTGCAGGCTGCAGGGAAGCAGACAGGGAGAGACTGATGGTGAGAGAAAGGCATTGCATGACAGTGGAGGCAATATTCCTGAGGAGCCAGGAGCAAATAGATTTCAGGGTACAGAAAGAGAGAGCCAAGATGGCGCAGTACAGGAAGCAATCCAGCTGAGCTCTTACAATATTCCCCTAACAACAACTCTAAAATAATGCCTCAGTTCAAACTTTGGAATGGCAGAAATCAACACAAGGTCACTGAGGAGGTTGTCACAAGAGGTTTGTGACACTGGGGTTTGCTGGCCTGGAGCAGTTTTGGGATACTCAGCCCAGAAATGGTAAGCAGATCAGATAACTGGTTAGAAAAAGATTACAGGAAACCATCTGTTGGCTACATATGCAGCTGGCATTGACTCCAACATCCACAGGAATTTCTGGGTCGCGCTTCCAGGGCGAAGAAGAACACTGGGGGTCAGTCACCCCCAACCAGGGACAAGGGCAATGCAGGACAGCAGGGTCCCTAGCCACAGTTCCAAGACCAGGAGGAATGCTAGAGCTTAGAGCTGCAGGGGACCAGAGTATGGACCAGGAAAGCAGTGACCACACACCTCTCAGGATCATTTCACCTTAAAAGCACTGAAAACTTGTAACTCCCCCCCCCTCTCCCCCTGCCCATTTACCCCTAGGACTATCTTTGAAAACAGAAGTGTGTAATTGGGAAATAAGATACACAGGCACTGGGACATAGAGATCCACCATGCCCTACCGGAAAAGTCAAAGGGGGTATGGGAGAAAATATGGGAGAGAGCAGACTGAAGAAGGGGATATCCTGGGGGACTGCTATTTTAGGGAGGTAGGTAGGGGAAAAATGGGGAGAAAATTTGAAAATCAAAATCTGGCAGAAACGAATGATATAAATCAGAAGTTAATAAAGCACTTGAAAAATGAACAAAACAACAAAAAAAGAAAAGTTATACTCTTTTCTGATTCAGCTTTCTCCAGAGGCCTATAATATCTAACTTTTCTAAAATTCTGTTCTTCTCCTTAACTTATTTCTTATTTATTTTATGGTGAAATTTATCTTTTTATGAAAATGGCACACTGAAGTTTCCACTAGTATTCTTTTACTGTCTATTTCTTCTTGTAATTCATTAACTTTTCCTTTAGAATCTGGATGCTATGTCATTAAGTGCATACAAGTTTAATTCATTTTCTTTGTTACCTTTTGGTAAAATGTACTTTTGCAGATTATTTTTTTAATTATGTAAAAATGAGATTTTCTTTTATGTGAGATCATGATTGATACTTCTACCTTTTTTTACTTCAGGTAATGTACAACAGAATCTGTTACAATCCCTTATTTTAAATCTGTATGTGATTTTTTTCTCTTTCAAATGTGTTTCTTGTAAGGCATGTATTGTTGGATTCTGGTTCCTAATCTATTTAATCTAATCAAGCCACTTCTCTTTTGTGGGTGTGTCCATCTAATTCACATTCAGTTATCATTACTAACAGTGTATTTCCCTCATCTTACTTTCTTCTGTCTGTCTCTTCTCTTCTCCTCAAAAGTCTGTTTTTATTTCTCATCACTTCCTCCCCATCTGTCCTTCAATACTGCAATAGTTAGATTTGCTTTCCTAAATCTAAACCCAATCTGATTTTATATACTTTTAAAGTTTAATATGAATGATTTCAGATAAGATTGATTCTAATTGCTTTTTTTGCCATGAAAATATGTTTTACTTGTTAGTGTTGTAGATAGGAATGAATGTTAGTCCAATATTAGCAGTGGGAAATGTTTTCATTTTCAAATATGAACATGAAATTGTGAAAATATTAAGTAATAAATATTGGCCTAAGGCAATCATAGATTTAAGCTATGGACTTGTCTTGTATCCAAACTATCCCTTAGCTGCTGGTATATCTGGCTATGATTGTTCAAAAAGGTACAATTTGTGGAAGTGTACAATAAAAAAAATAAAAGAAATTGACAAGAAAAAAAAATTGTGAAAAGGGAATTAACAGCTTGGTAAAAAAGCCCTCTTACACGAAACTGAAGAAAATTACATCTTAAAGAACAGAATTAGCCAAATGGTAAAAGCACAAAAACTACTAAAGAGTAGAACTTCTTAAAAAGCAGAACTGGACAAAGAAAAAAGGAGATAAAATAGTGCATATAAAAAAATAATCCTTAAAAATTAGAGCTGGGCAGGTGTAGGCTAGTAACTATGAGACAGCAAGAAACAATAAAACAAAATCAAAAGAATGGAAAAAAAAATAGGAGAAAAATGTGAAATATCTCCAGAAAATAGATTCGGGGAGACAGTTTAAGTATTATTGAATTATCTGATAGCCATGATCAAAAAAAGAGCCTAGACATCATATTTGAAGAAATTATAAAGAAAAATTGCCCCAATATCTTAGATCCAGAATCCATGGATCACTTCCTGTGACAGATTCCAAAACTCCCAGAAATATAGCCAAATTTCAGAGAATGACTGATTGGCAATACAAGTACATAGTGAAAGACAGTCTGGAAGAACAGAAGCAAAAATCAGTAATGTTAGAAAACAGGCTCTGTCATCAAAGTGGACAAAAATGGCAACATTTAATGTTGCAGGGATTGTAGGAAGAGAGATATCCTGATGCATTGTTGGGGGAGCTATGAACTGGTACAACCAATCTAGAAAGCATTTGGAATCACTCAAATAAAGTAGCTAACACGTTCCGTAACCTTTGATCCAGAAATTCCATTAATAAGAATAATGTTCCCTATTTACACCCCCATTTTTATAGGAGCACCTTTTGTGATGAGCAAAGATACCAAAGGATGGGAACAGTTAATTTTGGAGAGACAGTGGAAAGATAGTCACACAGTAGAGGTCAAAGAAAAAATATCACAAGGGGCCAGAGAGGAAGAATTCAAATATTGTGGAGCCACAACAGACATTATATTTCACATGAGGATCACATGAAATTTACATAGGGAGCAGAGGGTCCATAATATGATATGCTAGAAAGTAAAGGAGCTCGGAGTAAAATCAGGAATTACCTATACAGCAAAACGGAATTTAATCCTTCAAGGGAAGAAAGTGACATTTAATTAAAGAGAGGACTTTCAAGCATTCCTGATGGAAAGATCGGAGCTGAACAGAAAATCTGACTTCAAATACCAGACCCATGAGAAGCATAAAAATGACAAACAGGAAGGAGTGTCATAAGGGACTCAATATAATTAAACTGCTTAAATTTCTGTACGGGAAGATGACACATGTAACTACTAAAAGCTTTAGCCTTATCCCGGCAGTTAGGAAGTTAGAGACCATGAGAGTTAGTCTGTTATGTTGGAGTAATATAAAAAAAAGGGGGGGGTAATGAAAGAAGAATACACTGGGAGAAAGGGGAGGAGATGGAGAATGGGGAAATTTTTCTCACATAAAAGACGTGTGCAAGGAAAAGCTTTTATAGTGGAAGGGAAAATGGTAGGGGAGGCAGGCAATGCTTAAACCTCATTCTCATTGGAATTGGTTTAAAGAGAGAAGAATATATATACACACTTGACTGGATACAGAACTCTATCTTAAGCAATACGGAAATAGAAGGGGCAGGGGAATAAGAGATATTGGCTGGGATGGGGTGGGGGCGGGGAAAGATGTTAAAAGGGAAGGTAGTTTAAGGGAAGCAGTGGCAAAAGAGGCTTCTGAGGAAAGGATAAATACAAGAAAATAGGATGGAGGGAAAAACACAGTAATCATAACTATGAACGTAAATGGGATGAACTCATCCCAAAATTGGAAGGGGATAGAAGAATGGATTAGAAATCAGAATCCAACAATATGTTATTTACAAGAAACACTTCAAACAGAAAGAAACACACACAGTTAAAATAAAGGGTTCTAACAGAATCTATTACGCTTCAGAAGAATTAAAAAACAGAGGGGTAGCAAATGATCTCAGACAAAGCAGAAGCAAAAAAAGAGATAATCAGGAAAATTACACTTTGCTCAAACATAAGATAGACAATAAAGTAATATAAAATTTGTTTTTCAGCAAGTTTCTCTGATAAAGGTCTCATTTCTCAACTACATAGGGAACTGAGTCAAATTTTTTAAAAAAGCCACCCCCCAAATGAATAAAGGATATAAAATATTAAAAAGTTTTCAGAAGAAATCAAAGTCCTCTACAGTCATAAGAAAAAAAGATCTAAATCACTGCTCATTAGAGAATGCAAATTACAACAACTCTGAGATACTACCTCACATCTATTAGAAGTAATAAATGCTGGAGGGGAAGAGTAAAAATAGATATATTAATATACTGTCTGGGATAGCTAGGTGGCAAAGTAAATAGAACACTGGCCCTGGAATCAGAAGGATCTGAATGCAAATCCAGTCAGACACTCACTAGTTGTGTGACCCTGGGCAAGTCACTTCACCCTGTTTGCCTCAGTTTCCTCATCTGTAAAATGAGCTGGAAAAGGAAATGGCCAACCACGCCAGCATCTCTGCCAACAAAACCCAAATGGGGTCACAACGACAAATGAAACAAGTGAACAACAAAAAGTAACGAAGAGGGTGTAGTAAGAACTGATGTGGGGTGGGGTGAGAAGGACCAGGCGATCACGGCACACGGTAACAGCAACGTTGTGGTAATCGTCAACTCGGCGACTCTGATCAATACAATGATCTAAGACAATTCTGAAGGGCTAATGATGAAAGAATGCTATCTGCCTCCAGAGGAAGCTGAGTTCAAACGGAAGTAAGATTTTTCTCACTTTAATTTTGCTTCCCTTTTTGGGGGGGTGATGTGGCGAATATGGAAACATGTCTTGCATAGTTTCACATGCATCATTAATATCATTTTGCTTGCCTTCAAAGTGGGTGGGGGAAGGGTGGCCCAAAATTTAAAATGAAAAGCATGTTAAAAATAAATAATAAAACTGTATTAACATAAAGAGCACAAGGAGAAAGGTCCTTCATCAGAGGCCAGCATAAACAAGGAGCTGAGGGGCTGATGCTAAGGGTTCTGAGATCTAGAGAAGGGAAGGAGGCAGCTCACTGTAAATGATTCCTATTTTCCCAGCAAAGTGGGACATGAGGTGTTCTGCAGAGAGGCCAGAAGAAAGCGCCAGTGTGGGAGGCTTAGGGAGAGGGTACGAGGTCTGGAAGAACCACTGGGGATGTGACAGTAAACCAAAAGAGAGGAGTCAAAGTACCCAGAGATGGCCTAGATCAGTGGTGTCAGATTCAAAGGGAAGCAATACAAAGTGCAATGATCTGTATGTGAGGATCCCTGGAGGACGCATATTGACTTAGGTGTACAATGTGACATTCGCTGTATTGTCATTAATTTTGTAAAATCTTTCCCAATTACATTTTCGTGTAGTTCAAGCTATACTTGGGAGTGTTGTGGACCACGGTCTGATGCTTCTGTTCTCGACTCAGCAGGGTCTTATGACCCCCCCTAGTCCGGCTGTCTGCCAAGAAATGGGCAACAGCAAAACAAGGGGGAGAAGGGTTCAAGAGCAGAGAATGATGGAAGGAAGGCAAATGACGCTCCCAGAGCAGGAGTGAAAGCCTGGGAGAGGATGGAGGAGCCAAGGAGCCCTAGGTCCTAGTGGGGGACTCCCCTCTGCCACCCCACAGGTGCTACAGGTGCCCATGGGATCTGGGTGTCTGAAGCCGAAGACTCTGTGTTAAAAGCAGGGATGAGAGTGAAGAGGCTGGATACGAGAAAGTAGGGGAGAGAATGACAGGGCTGAGCAATGGCACATGTCTGCAGAATGTGGAAGCCTGCAGGAGCCTTTCCCGCCTTACCTTCACAGTTTCCAAGTCTCCTGCTTTGGATGCCTCTAGGAGCCGGTAGTCGACATCTGAGGTACGCACAGGTGTACTTTCTGTAAGACAGGTTGGGACAAGGTAGAGACAAGGGGAACAGAGAAGGAGGGCCACCAGAGAGGTCATGACACCTATGGTGACCTCGAGAGGTGCGGCCCAGGCCCGAGCAGACCCTTGTTTTTCCACCAGGTCACATTTTTATACTAGACCAGACTCCGTTCCTTTCTCTATGATCTCACCTCTGCTCTCAGCTCTCCTGGATATGGCCTCATGATAGTTAAGGTTATATTTGTGACGCTATTTGGACAAGAATGTTTTAATGTGAGTTCTGACTGATCTGTCATTCAATGCTGGAGACATCATTCACATTGCCTAGTGATTTATCATGTAACTCCTCACCCAGCATTTGTTTTCAAATGATTCAATGATAAAACAGAGAAACCACTGCTGACAAGAGCTAGTGACAGGCCATCACTGTCTGGTGCCAGAGAAATGAGATAGTCCCTGACTTCAAGGGGCTCATGTAGTACTGGAGGAAAGATTACCTGTTCACAGGTAAGTAAATACAGAATGTATTTTTAAAAATTAATCAGCAATGATTGGAGGGGGGAGGAGGGCACTATGATGTGAGGAAATTCAGAAAAGCCAGTCTGAAGGAGCTGGCATTTGAGGTGAAACCCAAACCAGTAAGAACATGACTGCTAACAGTCCAGACTGGAGAGGGGAGAGCCTGGACTGGAAGCATAGAGAAAAGGGGGCAGATGAAGAGATGCTGAGGAGGGGGGACTCAGGAGCCTCCTCAGACACAGGGGGGCCGGAGAATGTAAGCCAGACAAAACTGGAGAGCCTGAAGAACTGAGAACTCTTAAAGGTCATGATTCTGGGTATGTCTAGGTAAATGGGGCTGAACTCAACAGGAATGGGCAAGTTTGGAGAAGGGGTGGCTTTAGGAGGAAAGATGCCCAGGTCCGTCTACATTGGGCAGAAATGCCAGCTAAGCTGGCAGCTGGAGAGGCAGGCCTGGAGTTCCAGAAGCTGAAGAGGGCTCCCTCTCTGTCCACACAGAGGTGTGGACCATGGATGACAGACGAAGTTGCAGTGGAGCCTGGAATGCAGCAAGCAGGAACTGCAGGATCCTCCATTCACTTCTCTTAGTCACCTACACGTTCCACGCGAGGCACCAGGGGCGCAAAAACAAACGTGTCCACTCCTCAGGACATACCAAATAAACATGAGCCCATTCGGATGAGGAGACTCGTGAAGCCCGGGCCATGAGGACTGGGAGCAGCCTCCCGGAGACCAGCCCCATGGGGCTCTGAAGAGATGCTGAGGGGCAGAGGGCAGATGGGAGCAGCAAGCGCGTTTGGTGGACTTTACACCCATACGATGTGTGAGAAGCAGTGCTGGGTGACAAGGCTGGCAGGGGCCTGGCAGGCCACCGTCGTCAAAGACACTGCTTGGGCGAGCGTGTTCTCATTAAGGCTGCAGCTCTGGAAGCCTCGTCCAGTCCCCCTAGCCGCTGCGGCCCAGGCTACACTGCAGCATGTCTGTCTGCACTGTCATATAGCTATCCCTGGACTTACAACCTCACCCACAGGACACATACACTACGTGAAGAATAGGTGTCTGCCGACTGATTAATGCTAACAGTGGTAGGGAGCCATGCAAGGCTTGTGAGCAGGTCTGTGATGCGCTCAGACGAGAGCTTCAGCACTTGGATTAGGGGACTGATGGAATACGTTATGGGTGCCACAGGCAGAAAAGGGGGTGGCTTTAAGGAGGCAACAATGACTTCTGCTGTGCTTCTAAGTTGAGTTAAAAATGTCTACGGCACCTAGACTAACTGGCTGGTGATGCAAGACTGGGGCTGAATGTGCAGACCATGGGGAGTGATGTTTGTAAAAGCTGATTACGTCATCGAGAGGAAAACAGAGAGAGAGGGCAGAGCCCGGGACAAAGTATGGGGTACTCACAATGGGAGGCGGTGGAGGAAGAAGACAAGGAGATGAGTCTCCCAAAGGACAGGGTGGGTGGGTAGGGTCAACGGTGGCAAATTCTGGAGAGAATGAAAAACCATGAAAGATGTGGCAATAAAGAGAGCACCGACGGCTCAGAAGAGAGAAGCTTCGACTGAGTGGTGAGACTGGGAGAATAAGTGCGAGGGGGCTGAGAACAGACAAGCGGAGGCGACCCAAGACACAGCTTCCTGTATGAGACTGGTTGTGCGCAAAGGGAGGATCAGGGAAGGCCTCCAAAGGGGGGGGTGAGCACTTGGGCGTGGTTTCGAGGGCAGAGAAGGTCAGCACAATGGAGGAGAGGTCCAGGGAGGCTGGTGAGAAAGGCTCTCTTCATCAGCACCTGGAGCAAATGAATAATGAAGGGGGGCACAGTGCCATGGCATCTGAAGATGAAGAGAACGGGAGGGTTCGCAGTGAGTGACTTCCTTTGCTAAGCGGGGAGGGCGGAGAGGAAGAAGAGGAGGAGGAGGAAGGGAAGGTGACAAAGAATCAATAAGGGAGGGAGGGACAAAAGGATTTCCTTCTTCAGAGACATCAGAACGACTCCCCCCTTCCAGCAGAGCTGAGCAAAACGTCAGTCCCAGTGACAATGTCTGAACGGGTCGTTTGCGTCATGATTTGACATGTTGGCTCCTGTTGAAATGGCAGATTAAGAATGCCTAGAACGCCCCTCGTCTAAGTTTCAAGGTGTGCTATGCCAAGTATAATACTCGTTAGAGGAGATAACCACACAATCACAAAGGGATATACTTCAGTACTTCAAGGATCCATGGACTCATGGGGATGGGTGCCCCTTCCACCAATGCACAACGTCAGCCGTCCTATCTCAGAATTTGGGATGCGTATGTGTGCCTGTGCTCACAGAAAAAGCACTTTAGGGTTGTGGTATTCTGACGGTGTAACTGGGGGGCTACGCTGATCATGTGGCTCTGATTTCTCAAGTCCGTGGGTAACTTTTTATGTTGAGATACATTCAGTTGATGCCCAAGGGCATTTGTCTTCGAGATCAGAGAGTTCTATGCAGAGCTATCAGTCTCTGAAACCTATCCCACGTCCTGAACCACAGGACTAAGATGTGGAATTGAGAATTGGTTCTAGATCAATTGCTATAAAAAGCATGAGGTAGTGGGTCAAAAACAAAGCCTGAAGGATTCTGGGAAAAGGAGACACAGAGTGATAGCTTCCTGTGACTAAGGTTTCAAGGATGACCATGTTCTGAGCCCATTCTCAGGCAGGAAAGAGGTTCAAGATGCACAAGTTCTCCGCTATCTGTTTTAATATTAATATCAAGAGGGAAATCAATACACATAGATATCACACGTGCGTGTGTGTGTGTGTGTGTGTGTGTGTGTGTGTGTGTGTGTGTGTGTG
>NW_027186458.1:9295717-9415547 GCF_028583685.1 Petaurus breviceps papuanus
TGTGTGTGTGTGTGTGTGTGTGTGTGTGTGTGTGTGTGTGTGTGTGTAAGGCCCAGGGGGTTGGGTGTGACAATGGCAGCTCTGGTGCTGGTCCTGACCTCAGGAAGACCTCTACAGATGCACATGACAACTTCTGTATACTTGCACACACAGTCTTTGAGAGTTGTGGTGTTGTAAAAAATTTAACTACAAATCTGGTCATGAATCTCTCTCCCCTCTCACAAAATTTTTCTGCTAAGACTTTCTTTATCTGGTTTGAATGGGAATACTTCTATTGTTTCTCTGCTGAACATTAACTTATGGTTTCAAATGTATCCCTGGTATCACATTATGGAATATTCCTATGTTAATATTTTCTTAGACTGAAAGAGTTCTTTACCCTTAAGCTCGCTGATAGGGTTTATCACACTGTCTGCTTCCTTGGTATTCAAGATGACAATGAAGACAAACGGAGGACCAAGTGACTATGGGAGACTGTCGTGGCACCATTCCCACCCAATGGCCGAGAGGGGGAAGAGCTGACGACACCTCCTAGCACTCACCGCTTAGAATCTGCTGCACGGCTTCATTTCCCATCTGGGCAGCTGTGAAACCCTGGAGGGAGATGATGGCGGGATCAGACCCGTAACTCAGCAGGAGGCGGCACGTCTGCAAGTGGCCGGCCAAGGCCGCTCTGTGCAAAGCTGTCTGACCAAGGGTGTCCAGGGCATTCATCTGGAAAAGCATTCAGATAAAGCATCTCTTATGTTCTCGCCTTTATGTTTTCTTTTCAGAGAGTCTTTTATTAAAAAGAAATAACAAAGGCTCTTTGAAAATCACCACAGAAATAATTTCACAAACAACTACAGTTTTAGTGTCCGGACCAAAGAAAATGGGATCAATTAATCTTTAACCACCTGGAAGCACTTGATACTTCTAGGATTATTGTTCATTATGAGAGAGTCATAATGAACAATCATAAAGCTTTACAAAAGCATTTGGAAAAAAAAGGAAAGTACACCAACTGAACTGAAAATGACTAAATACTCATTAGCTATTTCATGATTCACTCGCTGAAGAACTGTCTAGGAGAGAACTGTTTAGCTGGTTTTGAGCCATTCCCATAAGGACTTCCTCTGTGGAGAGCAGATGCAGATGAGAGGCCTACCTAAACGCTGTCTCAGCCCTTCAGACTTATTCCCAGCAGACGGGACTGCCTTCACAGCAGCCCCCATAAGGTTCATTCCTGCCCCTCAGGCCCAGGCTTGGGGCCTCCTGCTTTCTCCTGCTGCCTTCAGAGATGTGTGGGCTCCGCCAACGTGCAAGGAATGGCCAGCACTACCAACTCAGAGATGAGGACACTTTCCAAAGGGTGTAGAAGCTGGATCTGGAGGTGCACAGGCCTTAGCAGGCACCCCTCTCATTACAGTACGCCTGAGAAGTCATGACTGGAGCTCCGGCTGAAGGATGGCAGGAAGCCTTTCCTGGCATCAAACAGGGTGGGCCCACTCCTGGGCGCTGTCTCTCCTTCAAGGAACACATCCACAATTCCTTCTGTGGGTCTCCATCCTGACATTGTTCTCCTAACTCAAGAAACCCCTAGAGTTCCCTCCTGCCTCCAGGACCAAGCACAACTCTTCTGTTTAGTTTTTAAAGCTCTTCCCATCCTCTCTGGCTTCATCCTATCTTTCTGGCTTCCCTGCCCACACTCTGTGGTCTTCTCAATGCTACACACACACACACACACACACACACACACACACACACACACGCACACACGTACACACGCACACACATGCTCATGCCTCCATCTCTTGTGTCTTTACCTTGGTTATTCGCTGTCCCCCAAGCCTGGAGGACCCTCCTTTTCCTCTTTGAAGACTCAGTTCAAGCAATACTATGTGAAGCCTTTCTGTATGCCCTCCCACTGGCTACAGGGTGCCCAGATTCAAGCACCTTGGGGTACTAGACAAGACCGTGGCTGGACAGCAGGCTAGCCTGGGAGTAAGGACATGGTTCTGCTTTAGCTGCAAATGGCTCTTGGGGTAGAGTCAAAGGGAAGGTGCCTAATCTGTTGGCGAAACACTCTAAGAGGACAGGCTGCAAATGCGTAGCTAACCTGGTAGGTGAAGGCCACACCAGGAGGGCCTCAAACCTACAAAAGCACAGGGTTGGATATTTCACAAACACTGTCCCCCACTCCCCAAGAAAGTGACAAAAGAGCTCAGAGCTTACACAAAACCTCAGCTCCTTTGAAAAAGAATTATCTCCAATGTGGAGCCTGACAAGCCAATGGATTTCTTTCTTTTTTTCTTTTAATGGGCAAAAGTATTTACAGCAGCTCCCTTGTGGTGTCAAAGAACTAGAAACTGAGGCAACCCTCTCAACCAGGGAGCGGCTGAACCAACCACGCAGGCTCCTGCTGTGCTAGGAGAGATAAGGAAGGGGGCATTTCCAGACAAGCCCAAAGTGATGCAGAGGGAACCAGGCAGAAGCAGAAGAAAAAACGACAGCACGACAACAATACTGTAGAGACAAACAACTCCGTAAGACTCAAGAGCGCCGCCCAACTCAGTGACTGACGGGACACGATGCCTAAGGCCCTGAGCAAACTCCTGAGACTTGCGCCCTGTCACAGAGGCGAGACACACCTGCTGTGGGCACAGGCCAGTGCATTTCAACAAATGCCCATTAAATGCCCATTGTGTACTAGGTACTGCGCTCAGCATGGGGGATACAGGGAGAGAAACAAGGCGGTCCCTGCATTCCAGGGGCCTCCAATCTGACTGGAGAGGCCACCACACAAAAAACCCGCTATCCACACAGGTGCACCAAACCTGACACAATGAGATCAGGAGCATCTCGTTCAGACTGTCAAGGCTGTCTGGAAAGTATGTTTGTTATCTGCTGTCCCCCACCCCCCGACCCGCTGATAGGCAGGGTGCCTGGCACACAGTCAGTGCCTAATAAACGCTTACTCCCTGGTACTTTCCTCTATCTCACAAAGCCTCTCCTTAATGGGGAAAAGGCAGACAACTGACTGAGAATGCAGGAAGGGCCTATACAGGCCAGCCTCACCCACTCAGCAGCACCTGCTGGCTGACCTTTCAGCAAAGTGCCCTGCTTCTGGCAGGGCTTGGCATCCCCCTGCCCAGGCTGCGTGCTCTTCCCCCTAGGCTCTAATACAGTCCACGTGGTTTTGCTTTGTCTTTTCAGCCCCGAAGGAACATCTAGGTTCCAGACATAGGCATCCTACATGACCTGAGAGCCTGGAGGCCAAGCCCAGCTGCCTCCTTGTCCAACGAGGTCCCTGGCTCTGCTCAGCCTCCTGAAATTCTCGGTTCTTACACACAGTCCCTTTACTTGTTTCTCAAGAGAAACTTGAGGGCAGTCAGGCCGCTGGGGGTGGCAGGAAGACAAACATCACAGCCTCGGTTCAGGTCCCTGCCTGCCTGCTGGCATGTGTTGGCAAGGACCATCCCCGTGGAGAGAGGACATCCTGAACACACAAAAGACCAGAACGCAGCACAGCTCATGCCTCAGCAGGTCCTACAAAGGGGGAAGACCCCGGCACAGGCCCGGGGAGGACCCCTAGTCTATGAAAGTCACTGTCGAAGCAGTGCCTGCCGGGCAGGCCTTTGCTTGGGGACAGCAGCTCGTGCAGGGATGCATCAGTCACGGGGATGCCCCCACCAGAAGCCTGGAAACAGAAGCGCCCCCGTGTCAATTCTGAACTAGCGCCCACGCGCGGCTGGCGCTCCTCACCTTGGCTCCGTGCTTGTGGAGGACCTCGACGACATCATTGTGAGCTCTTTCTGCCGCTACGTGCAAGGGCGTCATGAAGCTAGAGGGGGAATGGAAGCGGGAAAGTGAGTAAGCAGGGGGGCCTGGCGCTTCCAAGCTGACAGGCCCAGCTTGCAAACAAGTGAACATACTCTTTATTCTTCTCGTTCACATTTGCTCCTTTCCGCAGTAAGAGCTCCGCCACCTGCTTGCGTTTGGGGTGCAAGGACGCCACAGCACAATGCTGGAAGACAAAGAAACAAGCACAAGGGGAGTCAGGGTCAGGGCCCGCACTGCACCGCCAAAGCCTTGGCCACGCTCCAAATGCCACAAAAACGCTCCTGAGATACAAAGGGGGGATCGAGGCGCAGCGAGCCACTGTCCTCGAGCCTGTGACACATGTGTTTTCTCCATTTTATAGATGGAGCAACCACACAGAATGAGGTTAACTCCTGAAAATAAACTATATTAGGCTCCGAAGTTAACAGATGTAGGGCTGGAAGGAACCTTAGAGGCCTTTGATTCCAAACTTTTTGTTTTTCATTATGAGGAAACTGAGGACCAGGGAGGTTGGAGGACTTGGTCAAGGAGATGGGGGTCCAGTGGCAGCAGCCAGACATTGTGATTCCACGTCTACAGGTGATTTCTAGGATTTCGTGCTTTGGTAACATAGCTGGCTAATGTCTAAAAGCCCCACTCAGCTCCCGGAGGAAAGCCCAGCTCAACGGTCCCACCAAGAAGCTTCTGTTGCCCAATTCCACAAGCCTCCTAAGGGGCCGGCTTTTCCACCATCTTTGGGGTGGGTTTCATCAGGAGCCTGCCTATTGGAAGGCTTCTATCAATCAAGCTACGTGGGCCAGTGGCACAAGAAGGTTGACTGGTGCTCTGTATACCCACCACGTCAGCCTTTTTCTCCATGGAGGGGACTGATTCTTAAAGCTATTACACAAGAGCTGCCACAAAGCTTCTGAGGATGGGGTGAGTGAATGGAAAGAAAACCAGCATGACCAGTCGCTGAAACTGAAATGGAACTAATTTACTCAGGTTAGAACAAACAGCCAGATATCTATTGTCTAAGTAATCAAACTGGCTAATTAAGAAATTCACACGGATCCTCTATATGAAGCCTATTCTGCACGTGTAGAAAACACTAGATTATAAAACAAAAAGCTAAAACGAGACTGGCTCCAGACCCAGGGAAAGGCCGACTGCTCCAGATACTACGTTCTTTTAATTCCTGGAAGCAGACCCAACAAAGTCAAACCCACGTGTCTGATACTGAAAAGAAGCGGTGTGGCATGGAACACATGCGTGTGCGTCAGCCTTACGGTCACCTCTGGGAGGGTGCAGGTCTAACATGCATCAAAGGAGCCCAGCAGGCAGAACCTCTCACCAGAGCTGTCTCATGGGACTGCGGCTGCTTGAAATTGATGATCTCCAGGGCCAGCGTCTTCTTGACTTTGGCCAGGTCTGCTTCTCGGGCAGCTTGGAGTAGAGAGTGGCCTTTAAATTCATCTGTTAACAAAACAAAGGTTTACAAAAAGCAAGATTAAAGCAAAGCAAATAAAACTGTTGATCACTACTGAAATTAAATAGGAAACATTTACCCTACCCCCCACTTTCTGTCAGCCAGTGCTGGGGGGTGAGGGGCTCATGGGGACAAAGATGAAACAACCCTGGTTCCTAAAAAGCTTTTACATTCTCAGGGCGAATGCTATGAGGTATGGAGACAAAGGGGATAAGTGATGAGTTTCAATTAAATGGGAATGCTCTCATTTGAGAGGTATGGGGCAATTCTGCAAAACTCATCATTTCAAAAAGAATAAGGGTCCCACAGAATAGAACAGTCATGTAGCAGAAGCAAAAACCATTATATATGTATATGTACATACGTGTGTGTGTACACACACACACACGCACTTTGTAAAATTAGAGAATACATTGAGTACAACCTATTGCTGACCAACCACTGCCTGTGTGGTGTGCCTGGAAAGTAGTCACTGGGCCTGAAGGGTACTTTGTCTGGGTCAGGTTCTAATTCGGAGGAAGTGTGTCTTCAATTTGCCTCTTTAGGATTTGGCACTAGAGGGCACAGAGCCCTGCTGCCAAGGGGACAGAGCCAGGACCTGTGGTTCTAGGTGACCCTGGCCACACCAGCTTCCTTGCTGGATACCTGCCAGCCAAGGCCCCCTGGTAAAGGGTGTAGCCTGGTTCCAAAAGCATCTCAAAGACTTTGCACGTACAGTTCCATATAAACATCAGTAGTTACACACAAAGGGGGGGACTACAAGATGTCAGTCAATCACAAGGCCTGAAGCTTCTCCTTCCCCATGGGAAAAGGGCCCAGGCCTCAGCAGGCAGCTCCGGGCCCTGAAACCCTCCTCCTTCTCACACAGCCACGGCTCTCCTACAGACTTAGCAGCTCTCTCTCCCCTGGACACTGCCTCCCATTCTCATGTGTGGGTCTTGTTTTCTCTTCTACCTTTGTTCACCACCGTGTGCCAGACACCAGGCTCAGGACACAAAGAAGGACAGAGCAGGTCCACAGGCCCATTTGGTAGCTCCAGGGCCTGGTGCCCAAGTGCTTGGCAAACCCTTGGCTGACATGCAAGTGACTATTACTTCAAACTGAAGTGTTCCTTGCTTACTTCAATGCAAATGTTTGTGTGGAGAAAAGATGTCAACGCCAATCCCGGGCTCCTCGATCGAGAAGGGACCTGCAAGGCCATCAGTGCCAAACCTCCCATTTTATAGGTGAGGGACGAGGCACGCCGAGGTGAAATGAGCTGTCTTGGGCCACAGAGCCCTATTACACACCTGAGGCTGGATCTGAGCCCCGCCTCCCCGCCTTCCCATACTGGCTTCCTGGAGGAGGCTCACAACGCTGACCCGACAACGGGGGGGTGGGGGGGAGGGAAGGAGCCAGCCTTCCACTGGTTAAATAAGGGCCATCCCAGGACAAGCGGCAAGGGCAAGCCTGGTGAGGGGAGGTCCTGCGGAGTAGAGGCTGGGGAGGGAGATGAGACTGATGGGCCTGGGCTGACGCTGGGCAGCAGAAAAACACGAGTGAGTGAGTGAGGTACCATGCACCAAGGAGGATGGACAAAGAAGAGGTAGAATGAGGTGCTCTAAACTGCAGAGACTGGTCCAGACTCTGGGGGCAAGGTGGGGGAGTCCACCTGGGGAACTGGCCTTTACTGCGCTGGGACACACAAAAGCTTCCCATGTCGGGCCCTGGAGTTTCTCTGAAGCTCTGTCCTACCTACAGTGGGCTGGAGTGGGCCGGAACTCCTCAAAGAGCCAAAATAGCCCATGGGCCTTTTCACTGCCATAAATCATTTCAAAAAGTGTCCCTGTAATTGACAAAGCCTTCCTCAACATTGTGCTTTTTCTGAAAGAAAAAAAGTCACTATCTAGAAACTAAATCGACCGTGAGATTTGTAACCAATAAAGATCTCACACACAAAAGGCACTTTATACATCTCAGAAGCAAGTATGTCCTGCTGAAATAAGTTTGACAACTAACATTTAATGATAATTCCCTACCATATTAAATATAAATACATCCCACACCTTGTCCAACTGGTGCAGAGGAAGGCTTTGACAAAGCCTAATGCTCATTAAGACTTTTGTTTTTGGAATATAACGAAGGTTATATCTCTAAGACAAAAGCTAGCTTTACATGCAATATGAAAAAAGAACAGAAACCTTCACAACAGAGACAGGAATAAAGCAAGGATGCCGCCTTTTCCCTCTGCTATTTGATAAAGTTCTAGAAATACCAGCAACAATGTAAGAAACAGGGGTGGCTAGGTGGCGCACTGAATAGAGCACCGGCCCTGGAGTCAGAAGGACCTGAGTTGAAATCCGGCCTCAGACACTTAACACAAAAACTAGCCGTGTGACCTTGGGCAAGTCACTTAACCCCAATTGCCCTCCAAAAAGAAAAGTGAAAAAACAAACAAATGAGAAAGTTTGGGGCGGCCAGGTGGCTCAGCGAGTAAGAGCACCGGCTCCAGTGTTGGGATGACCTGGGGATCAAATCCAGGCTCTGATACTTAGCACCACACCCAGAAATAACTGGCCATGTAACCTTGAGCAAGTTACTTAACCCCAATTGCTTTAAAAAAAAAGAAAAAGAAATTAAAAGTATAAAAATAGGCAAAAAGACAAAACTATCCTTCAAAAATTCCAAAGAATCAGTAAGAAAAAACACCCTAATGTAACAACAGCTTCCGTAAAATAGCACGACACAAAATATGCCCTAAAAAATCAGGAGCATCCCAAATAAAATAAAATAAAACAAAATTCTGGAGGGAACAACATAAAGGAGGAGTCCCATCCAAACTAATGAGAAAATTCAAGACACACCCAGGAGTTAAGTGAACGAGGCATATTCGAGGCCTCTGCAAATCCACTTACAAAGTACTGCTTCAAGAATAAAGAATGTCCTACATGGCTGCAAGTCTGGATTTGGTGATCAAAGATGGGTCACGCCAACACAAAAAATAAAATGATGCTACCTTATCAATTTTCAGATTTAACCTTGTAACAATTAAACTACCAAAGAAATACTTTACAAAGCTCACAGGAAGGACCAAAAGGCCTAGAGAAGAGGTACAAGAGGGAATGGCTCCAGTGACTGGAATTAAAATGTTCTGAATTGGTTACAAAGTAGATCAGTGGCACAGGCTGGACAAGGAAGAATCAGAGATAACTGAGTAACTCAGGGCACAATCCTCAAAATATAAATTACCTGGCAAAGATTAGGGTTAAAGCAGGGCTAAGGGATCCTGCTATTCTATGTTCCAGCCTTCTTTGTCAGTGTGGTGAAACTTGGGGACCCAATTCATAACTGACAAAGTGCCACATACTTCAGATGGATGTTCACAAAAACAAAGTTAAACGCAAAAACAAAAATGTAATTTTTTTCCCCACCCAAGGTCATGGGCTCCTGAAAGCTGTCTACAGCCTACCAAGTAAGTACCCCTGGTGTGGGCTGGCATCATCTACCACAGACTACACAGCATGGCAAGGGAAGTCTAATATTGTTGCTAAGTTTGCAACGTTAGACAAGTGGCTGGCATTTAGGACCTCCATGCTCAGTTACGCCAACAGGCCCTTCCAAAATGCCACCACGTAAATCCACTCAATCAGTAGGATATGGATAAAAATCGCTCATTCCACTTATATTCTGCTTCATGAAGGTCAGGCTGAGATGTAAAGAAACAAAAGTAAACAGTCAAGATTAAAAGGGACTTGAATCTCCCTAAAAATCAGCAGCTTGAGCTCCAAAACCTGTGCAAAACTGAGCCTCAAAGGTGTGGACTCCAAACGCTCCCTTTCAGAGGCATTCCCAAGCTCTTCCTGCAGAGGGGTAACAGGCATGGACAAGGGGGGACAGACTGGAGGTGGGGTGAGGTGTGTGAGGCATCCAGCCCCAGCCTGATGGTGACCCCGACGACCGATACGCACATGTCAGCCTCTCCCGCAGCTCAGGCGTGGGAGCCATGTCCACAGCACTCTTGCCATGACAGTTGACCAAGGTGGGGTCCGCTCCATGACTAAGCAATAAAGAACAAACTTCCACGCGGTTTTTGGAGGCTGCCTCGTGTAGAGGGGTGAACTGCCAGAGGTCCATAGCGTTGACACAAGCTCCATGCTGAGAAAAGGGGATAGGCTGCAGGTTAGGGACACACATTCATTTAATGACAACTCTCTGAGTGTGACCACATGGGCAAGCCAAACTGAAAGCTCCGATCGATGCAATGACCCTCCTGACCCTGCCGACAGAGGGCCGGCTCTGGGCTTGGCCAACGTGGGAATGCGTGCTGCTCAGTTCTGCAATGGGGTTTTATTCTTTTCTTTTTTTTTAAATGGAGGGGAAGGGCAAGAGAAGAGGAAAATAGATATTTTGGGGAAAAAAAAGCTACCAAAATGCTTCCACTCCTTTACCCAGAGACCTAAAAAGCACAAAACAACGTGAGGTTATGTTTTAAAATGTACCACTAAAGGTTAGAACTTCAAGATGTCTATCTAGTAAAAATTTCTAGAGAAAATACATGGCATAGTATGTGTAATACATGGTTTTTTAAAGCTTATTCAAGCTCTCAATTAAAACTACGGGGACAAATAAGAAGCAATCCGTTCTACCTCTAACTCTTACCTTTAAAAGCAATTCAGTGACTTCATAATGTCCATACGAACACGCATTATGCAGAGGCACGAGCCCACTGAGGGAAGAAAGCAGGTGATAAGAACAATTAAGAGACCAGAAAGAACAAGCAGGAATCTAAAAAGAGTGCTCAACCACAATCTCATCTCGCCACACCGTGATGCAGTCCATGAAGGCGATGGCATTTCACCAGCTGAGGCCCTGCCAATCCCATTCAAACCTGCTGGTCCAGTGAGGTGCCCTTGGTACCCCAGTGCTCCTCCTCACAGTGCCTGGCACATGGTCAGAGCCTCCTTGCAGCTTGCTTGATGCTGGCCAAATGCCTGCAAGGGAGGGTCTATGACCCCTTGGTGCTGGTGCACGGGCGAGGAGGCAGCGGGGATGGCATGGAGTGAAGATGATGGTCTGAGTCCAGTGAAATAACCTGGAGATGGCACCCGAACAACACAGTGCCCCCCCCCCCCCAGGGAGCCGTGCCCACAGGCTGCAGCGTAGGAGCCCTGGCTTCACATACCCTTTGTCTTTGGCGTGAACATCAGCGCCATGCTGAAGGAGGAGCTGGACTATCCGGACACGGTTGTACCCCGCAGCCAGGTGTAAAGGAGTGGACTGGAAAAGGAAAAACAAACAGGGTCTGTCATATTCACGACTGTCTCTCCCAGTGTCTGCTTGCAGAGACTCAAACAAACAAGAGTGCTGTCAAGCTGGTGAGACACAAGGGTGCTCATCTCCTTTGTGATGGTGTTAGCTGCTGGAGATCGGGAACCTCTTGGCCTTCCCTTCCCCAGCTAACGCCGTGTTTTGTTCATCCTCTGAAACAAATCATCATCCCTCAGCTCCAGAGTGGGTGGCACACCTCCCTACATCGAATTTTACACAATACACAAAGCTGTCTTAAAAGCACAGCATCGTTTTCCTTTTAGAAATGATTTAATATTTCGTTTTTTCCTTCAATTACATGTAAAAACAATTTTTAACATTCTTTTTTTTTTTTGCCTTTTGGAAGGCAACTGGGATTAAGTAACTTACCCAAGGTTACACGGCTAGTGGTTTTTTTTTTTTTCGTGTGCTAAGTGTCTGAGGCCAGAACCAAACTCAGGTCCTCCTGACACTGGGGCTGGCTCTTTACTCACTGTACCACCTAGCCGCCCCTCATTCATTTTTTAAAAAATCTTAAGTTTCAAAGTCTCTCCCTCACTCCCTCTTCAATGAGAAAGCAAGCAATTTGATACAGATTATACATATGCAGTCATGCAAACACATTTCCATGTTGGTCATGTTATGAAAGAAAACAGACCAAAAAACCCCAAGGGAAAAAAAAAGACCGCTTAGACCTTCACTCGGATTCCATCAGTGCTCTGGAGGTGAAAAGCATTTCTAATCATTCGGTCCTTTGGAATCGGCTACAGGTGACTATCACACAATACTGCTGTTACGGTGTATGACGCCTTCTGGTTCTGCTCATTTCACTGTGCGTCTGGTTCGTGTAACTTCCCAGCTTTCTCTAGGAGCATCCTGCTCAGCGGTCCTTACACAACAGTATTCCATCACAATTACATACAACGACTTGTTCAGCCAGTCCCCAACTCATGGACGTTCCTCGATTTCCAATTCTTTGCCACCACTCAAAGGGTGACACATGGTTTCACAGCCCTTGGGGCACAGTTCTTAATTGCTCCATGGAATGGTGCAAAGTGTCTCCATTCTCCCACATCCCTCCAACATCTGCCATTTTTCTCTTCTGTCTTATCAGTCAATCTGACAGGGAGCTCAGAGTTGTTTTAATTTGCATTTGTTTAATCATTAGTGATTTAGAACATTTTTTCATATGACTATAGACAGCTTTGCTTATTTTGCCTGAAAACTGCCCATTCATTTCCTTGGACTGTTTGTCAATTGAGGAACGGCTTTTTCTTTTTTAAATAAATTTGCCTCAGTTCTTTTTCTATATATTTGAGGACTGAGGTCATTATCAGAGAAACTTGCACAGCTTTACTTTCAATAATCTCTGACTGCTATGAAGAACATTTGGGGGCTTCCAGCTATGATACTTTGCATGTTAACTGAATGGAACAAATTTACTTTCCTATTGGAGGGGCCCCCCTACTCCAGCTTGGTCCCTGACAAAGGCTGCATTTTTCTTGCTCTCCAGGAAGTTCCCCATGTGCTATATTGGGTAAGGTCTCTGAAGGGCCCATTCAGGACAAGTTCTAGTGAGAATGGGTGGTACACTGGGAAGACTCTGGACTCAGACGCCCACTGAATCCCAAAGCCTGTGTGTTTCTGGGCATGGCACTTAATCTCCCAGCCTCCGTTTTCTCACCTATTAAATGAGAATATCAGGCTGGGTCCTTGCAAACTCCAGATCTGTGATCTCTGGATTGTTTCATGTCAGGAACAAACCAGCCTACCCCAGCAAGTGCAAAAGAGGAGACGGCAAGGTGGCATAACAGAGCCCTGGGCTTGGAGTCAGGAGGACCTGAATTTGAGCCTAGCCTCAGATACTCCATGCTGTGTGACCCTGGGTCAGTCACTCAACCTCCTCCATGTAAAATGGAGTTAATAACTGCACCGGCTTCCCAGGGCTTTTGAGATATCAAATGAGATATTTGTAAACTACTCTACAAACCTTAAAGCTATATATTTCCTCCTAGCCTTCAATAATCATCCAGTTAGTGAATTAGGTCTCTGAGCATGTTTTCTCCTTACCTAAAAGCCCCTTTACCTTCTGCTGAAATTATATCCATTGTTTAAGTCCCATTTCCTATATCATCTTCTTTGATAACTTTCTCCTATGGTCTCCTCTTAATGACAAAGTACAGCAAAGGTCACTCGGGTCTACAGCCACTCCACCCTCAACATGCCTGGGTGGGAAAAGCAGATGCTAAAGAAAAAAGAGGGAGGGTGGGGGAAGGGGAGGGGACAGAGGACCAGGTGCTGATACTGGGGAGGACGACATCCAGCATTCACCGCTGAGGAGCTGACCGGAAAAGTCTCAACCAATGCGCTATACAGTACAGAAACACCTTATCATTATTCAGTGTTCATGTATTTATAAGTCAACAGATCCAATACACACAAAATAGGAAAAAGGAGTTTCTCTCCAAGCTAATTTCTGCCCACAGTAAAACTGGAATGAGGTTATTAAAGGGTTCACTGCTTAAATTTAACAGGATAATTAAAATAATCAAAATTCTCTTCAATCCTTTTATAAAATCCATCAGAACATTTTTTTTAATTAAAAGCTTCTTTGCATCCACAGCAATCGGTCCACCTTGACTCATTTATTTACACAGAGTTTAATGATTATAATGGCACTTTACAGAAAGAATATTTCTGCTCATTTCTCAAGGCTCTTCCTTCTAGATTTCCCACCTCATATTTTGGTCCTCAATATGAGAACAGTTTTTCTTTTTTTTTTTTAAAGCAATTGGGTTTAAGTAACTTGCTCAAGGTGACTCGGCCAGTAATTTCTGGGTGTGGTGCTAAGTATCTGAGCCCGGATTTGATCCCCAGGTCATCCTGACACTGGAGCCGGTGCTCTTACTCGCTGAGCCACCGCCTGGCCGCCCCTAAGCAATTGGGGTTAAGTGACTTGCTCAAGGTTACACGGCCAGATGTTTCTGGGTAGGTGCTAAGTGTCTGAGCCCAGATTTGATCCCCAGGTCATCCCGACACTGGAGCCGTTGATCTTACTCGCTGTGCTACCTGGCCGCCCCAAGAACAGTTTTTCAAATACATTTTCTTCAAACATCTAAGGTCAAAACATGAAATAACTACAATACTGTATATAACAGTTTATAAAATAGCATTTCCAAGAAAGAATGGGAATCTCCTTTCCATCACTATAGCCTAAGTTTAAAACATAACTCTGAAGAGTTCCTAACTACTAAATAGATAGCATGCGGAGAAAATGAAACTGCTGCAAATCAGGAAATTTCACATTAATTCTCAGGCCCATCAGTAACTTCCAGCTAAATCTTATGATATTGGCTTCATCTAGGACTCAGTGTCCTCAAATGTAAAATAAAGACAATATCACCCATTCTCTTTACCTGCCACACAGAACTGAGAAGATAAAGCTAGACAAAAAGCAAACCCATTCCATATCAACACGGTCTCACCTGCTTTACATCATGTACCCAATGTTAATCCTGCTGATCTCTGCACTGAGTATTTGTTTTGGTCACATCTACTTTCTTAGAGTATAAGCAGCAGTCAGAACCGCTCTCCGTCCTGTGACATGGAGCGCTCTTGTTTTCCGCTCTGAGCCAGCTGAGTTCAAATCCTGGCCTGCTAACTTCCTGGCTGTCTGCTTGGAGGGGGCTGGCCTAAGGGAGCTCTGATCCAAATGCCTCCTCCACTCACTAGCTCAGGAGACAATCGACTGAGTTACACACAGGACATTCCTCAATGCCCAGAACCACGACCGAGCCTGAGTCAGTCGTGTCAATGAAGACACCTTCCACATCACACACAGTCTCAGAGCAAAAGGGATCGAGTCACTGCTAATGTTTTAAGAAAATCAATGATTACAGGACAAAGACATGCAACAAAACATGCATACTCAGCAACTCATCCAAAAAGGAGGCACAGAATCATCTGTCAATGAGTATAATCAATGCACACCTTCATTTTCTGTTTCTTCTTTCACTTAATATGCAGTTTTTTTTTTGTTTTTTGGAGGGGGGAAGGTAGGGCAATTGGGGTTAAGTGACTTGCCCAAGGTCACACGGCTAGTTTTTGTGTTAAGTGTCTGAGGCCAAATTTGAACTCGGGTCCTCCTGACTCCAGGGCTGGTGCTTTATTCACTGCGCCACCTGGCTGCCCCTAATGCGTAGTTTTTAAGTCACACACTGAGAAGTTACTACATTATTTATGGAGAGGAACAGGTCATAAGAAAGTGAAGAGGGAAAAACAGAAGTCAGCTTCTCTAAGTTTTCCGAAAGCGAACCCCCAGGGGGCCTTCCTGTTTCATGCACCCCCCCCCCCCCCGTATTGCTGATCCACAGTCATCCCATGTTTGCCATCCTGGATCCCAACAAGTCCAGTCACACGGCATCACACAGCTCCTAACACTCAGCAGAGAGAGGCATTTCCCAAAGGAGTGCCGGATGCAGGCAGCAGAGCCGGGACGAGACTCTCAGCCTGAGAAATTTTTTCATAAGAGTTCAGGCCTACTGCAGGAGCCCTATCAACAGTTATCTATACAACTGGATCTTATTCATGAATGAAATCCACAGTCACAGTGAAATATGAAATACTCTCTCTGTGGCAAGGCATTGGGTTGGGTCCAAGGAGGCCAAGACAGATGTACAAGATACAAGTTCAAATCCTGCCTCAGATACTAGGTGGCTGTGTGACACCGGGTATGTCCCTTCACCTCTCAACCTCAATTTCCTTACCCGTAAAATGAGGATAATTCTAGCATCCACCTTATAATGATCAAATGAGATCCTATAAGGAAAAACTTTTCAAACCTTAAAGCTCTATCTAAATTTGGGTGCTACTTTTAGTATTATTCTGGTTTGCATTTCCTTTCTTATTTGTGATTTGGAACATTTTCCACATTGTTCATAAGACTTCATTTCATTTGAGAACTGCTTATCTGTCTCCTTTAGCATTGACACTTTTAAAACCCCTTTTTCTCCTTTATCTCCTATCTATTTCTTATCTATTTGTATCACTTACAAATTCTGACTTTTTACCAGAGCAATTTGCTTTGAAGGTCTTTCCCGATAAAACTCTCGTTATTTTTTACTCTTCTTCTGGCTGCTGTAATTTTTTCTGGGAAGAAGTTCTCCCCCTGTATGCCATGAGCACTGCTAATGTCATTGCTTAGTATCACCTCTATCCCTAGTTTGGTGAAGAATTTCCTCCCTGGCCATAGTTGTCAAAGACACCTCCCCTCCTTCCTTCAGCTTCTCATACGGTATAACATGGAAATCCTGAATGGTGGCTCTTTATCCTACTGGATAATGAACCAGCCTCGAAGTCACAAAGACCTTGAAAAAGTTCACCTCTCAGTGCATGGTGCCAATGGCACTTTCTGAGGCTATAAATTGTAGAGAAGGTGTTGACTTGCACTGGTAAATGGAATTCAACCCTATGAGCAATGAAATCATAGCCTCTATCCCTTTCCTATTCTTTAAAATAGTCATCTGTCCACTGAGGTATACTATGGCATGTGGTCTAAGGTGTTGTTCTAATCACAACTTTTCCCCGGCTGTTTTCCCATTCCCCCAACAAGTTTTAAAACATCCCAGATTCCTCAGCACAGAAGGCAGCAGCCCTGCACTTATCAAACAGTATATTGCTACGTTCTACTACTTTTGCTCTTATTTATTTGGCCTGTTCTACTGATCAATTTTCCTTTTTTAAGCAGTACTGACTGCTTTGATGACTATTAGCTTAAAATAGTCTGAGGCCTCGAATAGCTACAGTCTCTTAATTTCTTCTCTGTCCCATTGAGATTCTTAACTTTTTGTTTCTTCAGATAAACTGTTACTATTTTTTCTGTATCTAGAAAATAACCTTCAGATAATGTGATTAGCATACTTTTTAGATTGGAAAGGTCTACCATAAACGACTACTTTACCTCCGATTACTGTTTTCCTTTATTTCTGTAAAAGGTGCTTTATAGTTGCATTTATGTAAGTTGTGAGTAAAACCTCAGATATTCCATACTTTATAATTAATCAATCAACATTTATTAACTTCCGCTATGTGCCAAGTACTGTTCTTAAGCACTAGGGATATAAAAAGAGACAGAAAAACGTCCCCTGCCCTCAAGGACTTTACAATTGGATTGAATCATCACTGGATGAAATTTCTTTTTCTAATTCTTCCTACTGGATTGTTAAAAATATTGAGAAATACTTTTTTATATTCTGATCCTTAAATGAAGTTACTATACTAGCTAATTTTGAGGTTAATCTATGAGATTCTCGAGGTAAACCACTGTAATCTGCAAACAGTAGTAAGGTGCTTTCTTTCCTGCCAAAGTGTAGCCTCTGACATTCTTTTTTTTGCAGCTAGTGCTACAGTGTACAAAAAGAGAACCGCCTTCAATTTACTGAACTCTTACTTTCCCTGCTGATCCTGCTGGAAAGGCCTCGAGTCCTT
The DNA here is from genome assembly GCF_028583685.1 of Petaurus breviceps papuanus. Lineage (NCBI taxonomy): Eukaryota > Metazoa > Chordata > Mammalia > Diprotodontia > Petauridae > Petaurus > Petaurus breviceps. Next base: position 9,312,780 of record NW_027186458.1, read on the forward strand.
CCCCATTACAGACAATTCTACTTCTTCCTTTCTAACAGATTTTGTGGACACTGCTGAGGAAAAGGCGCACTTACTCCTATGCTTTTAATTAAGTGCTTTGGACACAAATGCTGAGTTTTGTACAAAGTCTCTTCTGCCTCTTCTGATGAGGTGATTTTATTGTTCTTCTTAATGTGAGCTATTCTAGTCACAGAGTTTTTAATACTGAACCATCATCAGTGCAATGACCTTTTGGACATGTTCCTAGAGCACTGAGTATTTTATTCAAAATTTTAAATCAGAGTCATCAGTATACCGTTTTTTCCCCTTCACTTTATATCTCTCTCCAATTTAAGTACTGATATCATACATGTTTCATGAAAAGAATTTGATAGGATGGCTTTTCCATCAGATTTGTGCAAATATTAAAGTATTCTTTAAAGACTGGATAGAAGTTATTCATAAATCTATCTTGCTATGGGTTTTTTCCTCCCACTGGGAGTTAATTTATGGCCTGCTCAGTTTGTTTTGAGATTGACTTGATTAATTTCTCTATTTCTAGTATTTATCTTTTAAAGTTAGTTAGTTTTGTTGGTATATATTGAGGCAAAATAAATTTTAATACTTTGTTTCCTCTTCATCTATTTTTCAATTTTATCTGGTGATTAAAATTTCCTCATTGCTTAAAAAAATTAGCCAATGGCTTCTCTTATTTTGTTAGTCTTTTCAAAAAATGACCTAAACACTTTTATTTTTAAATCAAAGTATTTTATTTTCAACTTTATCTTACTTTCAAAATTAATTTTGGGGCCTTCTGAATTACTGACTGCTTACACAGCAGAATGCATACATCACTGGTCTTTTTCTTCTCTCCCTTGCTGATGAATGTGTTTAGAAATGTAAATTTTCCTATAAGCGCAGCTTTGTTTGCATCCCATTAAGTCTCAGTAGCTGTCTCACCATTATAACATTCTCTGCTAAAATTATTGGTCTCTGTAATTTGTTCTTTTACCCATGTGTCTTAGAATGATATCACTGAATCTCCATGTAAGTTAGAATCCATTTACACTCACAATTCACATGCGTAGTAGATGAAGGGAATGAGGAACAGATACAGCTCCTCTGGGTTTGAGTCAAGTTTTACAAAGTCCAACCTAATGTTGTGATGAGAAAATGGAGAAATCCAGATCAGATGCCAATACAATTAGGTGCCATGCTGAAAGAGGAGGCCTTAACAAGTCTCCCACAGAGCATCCTTCTGGGATCTGCGCATGGCCCTGCATTGTTTAACAGTGGAGACATGCCCCGTTCCTCAGACTTGAAGATGGTACAAATGTGGCAGGGACAGAAAGCTAACATATGATGAAAGAATCTGGAGGCTAAAGGATCTTGCCAGGTACGGTCAGCGTTCTTAATCTTTGGTGTTTCCCTTTGGCAGTGAGATGAGACCTATAAAGATCTTCACAGAACAATATTTTTGAAGGCATGAAATCAAACACAGAGCATTACAAAGGCAAACAAAAATAACAAAGCAAGTAATCAGAACGTAAAACAAACAGCAACAACACACAAGTTCACAGAACCTCTGGGCTAAAGCATGGAACTGAATCTGACAAGATGAAATTCAAGAGAGAGCAGTGTAAAGTCTTAAACTTCAGTACCAAAACTCACCTTTGCAAGTATAAAATGGGGAAGGCACAGTGCGACAGCAATCGCTCAGAACAAAACTGGGGTTTTTAGACTTGATGAGGCAGGCAAAAAGCTACCAGACTGTGGGCTCCAAAGAAAAAACAGGAATTTCTCCTAGGATTCGGAGGCGAGCTTTGGAGTCCTGTGCTCAGGTCTTGGTGTCACGGTTTAAGACACTGGTAAGGTGACAAGGATTTAGAAGGCGCAATCAGGAAGATGAAGGGCTTCCAGCTCATGTTACCTGAGGAACTGTTAAATGAACTGGAGATGCTTCCTTTGGAGAAACGAAGACTCAGCACCTGAATCTGCTCCATTTTACAGATGAATCCAGTCATTCATGAATGTGATTAGGAGCCGTGCTTTTTTCCTAGATTCTATCTCTTTGCCCTTTCTCTCTTCTTCAACCAGCCCACAGCCTCTGCCTTACCTTTTCTTTTAAATTTTCATCCCCATTTTATAATTCATCCTCGTCAGTTGGTCTATTTGGCTCAAGACGATTCCTCCCCAGGTCTGTGCTCTTCCCTCTCCCTAGCCTCACTACCTGCCACAGTGATTTTAATCTATTTATATATATTTATATTAATCTAATTTATATATATACTACTCTGTGTGTACTGAACTTCCCTTTTGCTGATTCTTGAGATTTCCAATTCCCCTTGAATCTTATCTCATTTTCATGCTAAGTTACATAGAAGTTAATTATCATTTAACTCTGTCATAGTTACATAATGTTCAGTTACCTAATATGCCCCAGTTAGGAGGAAAACTAAGTTAGACCTTCGCCTTCTTCCTCATTCCTTCCCTGAAACATTACTTTCTTCTTCCTTATTCTTAAGTCAAACAAAACAGCAAAAAATCTTATCTAGACCCCAGCTTTCTTTCTTTGGTTCCTCTTCGGCTCTTTAAGTCAGTGAAGTTTTGAAGGAACATTGAATGATTTCTTTCTCTTCATTAAGTAAATACTTAGCACTCTGGTTTCAATATGTTCAAAGAATGTTCACTGTTGAGATTTTTCCTGTGCATTAAGATTGCATTTCAAAGCTTCTACACAAACAGAAATGCTTTAAAGTTTTCATTAAAAATACACTTTCTTCCCTTGCAAAATTGTACTGGGGGGAGGGGAGAGGGAGGGAAGATACATTTCTTTTGGTGTAAACCTTTTTCCATTGCCCTCTGGCATACCACATCCCAAGGCTTCTGTTCCTTCAGCACAGTTGCTGCTAAATCTTGTATGTTCCCGATCGCAACTCCCTAGTCCTTCACATTTCTCTTCCTTTCTGGATTCTTGTAACATTTTGTCTCGACATGAAAATCTGACTTTGCACGAGGACATTTCTCAGTGTGTTTAATTTCAGGCTTGTGTCAGATAGTGAACAATGAATTCTGTTTTCACTTTAACCTCTAAGCCCCATTAGCTGTGGGACATTTAATTTTTTCATGGTTCTTTGGAAGCATGACATCTAGATTTCTATGTTGGTCAGAGGCTGTTGCTTTTTGGAGGTGGGAAGGCTTCCGGTGATTCTCGTATTATCTCGCCTTCTCCTGTTTCCCAGGTCTGGCATTTCTGGTAGTACATATCTCACTTGATTTTCCCTCCCCCAATTTTCCAGCCTTTTGACTTTGGTCTAATACTTCTAGATGTTTCCTTGAATCATTAAGTTCTATTTGCTCAGCTGTATTTTTTAAGGATGTCAAGTACTTGGGGAAGGCTGTTCACCTATTGCTCAAATAAATTCATTCTCATTCCAAGGGCTCTAATTCCAATTTATTCCATTCCAGTGGCTAGAGAGCTGGCCTTGAGCCAGGGAGATAGAACCCAGCAACACTTTGGACACACACTTGCTGTGCAGCCCTGGGTAGGTCACTGAACCACTCAGTGCTAAAACCCTAAGTTACATTACGAAACCTGAACTGGGAGAAGCTGCTTCTCTATGCCAGTGTGTTCACAGGTCCAATTCTTATCTCTTCTTTCAGCTACTCATTTCTTTGGTTCATTCTTGCAGTACCGAGTCATGATTTTTCAAGGTTCTAACTTTTTGCTATTTCAGAGTTATTTTTTCATCTTGGATTGTAGCTTGGGATTCCCTCATTTCTTTATTACAGTAAGTGACCCTCCTCCACTGCTCACGTCTACAATTTGATCTCCTTTGATACTGCTGGCTGGGGGAGCTAGGCTCAAGCTCCACCTATTGTTATGGTCCAAGTGGGACAATGTGAAAGCAGAGCTGTATCTAACACGTGCACTCCCACCCCTGCCACTCTGGGGTCTCTTCGTGGGAGAAGGCTGCCTGGGGCCAGATTCTTCTACAACCCTGCGGTGCTGCTACAGTCACCGCGGAGTTAGGAGGGGAATGCAGTGCTGGTGTCAAGCCTCCCACACACTGCCACAGTCTACAGCTTCCCTTTATCCGCAAAGGGTCTCTGAGATGGGTATCAGCTGTAACAACCTTCCTTCTACAGTCACCAACTAGAAGACTCTGACTTCAAAGCTCAGGGTCAATGGGGTGGCTGGACCACGGCTTCACTGTGAGTCCTGGGGTCTCCCCACAGCCCTGCTGCTGGTGCGTTCCTACTTCTTTGTACATGCACCTATCTGAAGGTCTCTGATGCCCCGAGGAGCCTACTGAAACTGGCTCCGGCTCTAGCCTGAGCTGGGGTCTCCCTGGATCCAGCGGACAATGGCACAGGCCCACTTTCTTTGTCTGGTTACCTGATGAGAGGTCTTGAGCCTTGGGGCAGTCCTTGCTTCAGAGATTGTGTCCATGGGTTACAATCCTTTATGGAAAAGAGGAGCTCCTTGCTGTTTCATCTGAGTAATTCCTTTGGAGCTTCTCTTAATTATACCCCAGGGTAGATTGGCTTGTTTAGAACCCTTCCCTGTGTTATCCTCATTATTGGTTGTACTTTAAAAGAATAGTTTCTTTTGGTTTGGGTTATACTTTAAACGTTCTTAACATTTTCATAATTAATGACTATCCACAATGATAACTGATGAGAATGTCATAGTTCAAAGTTTCCCTCAGGGGCAAATATGAGACAGAAGGTGTGAAGAGGCAAAACTGGCAACTGATTAGCCATATAGAGTGAGGGAGAAAGAACCATCAAGGATACCCCAAAGATGACAGACCTGGAGAAACTGGAAGGACACATGAGATGGGCCAGTGAATATATGAAGACTGAGGGGGAAGGTACAGACAGTTTGTGGGTTACACTGGTTTCCCAGAAATATGAAGGAGCCATACGAAAGTCTACAGACCTGCTTCCAGCTCAGACCCCAGAGCCATAACTCACTGCGGAAAAGGGGCCCATCTTCCTCATCATCATCAGCCATAACTGCTAACCAACTGCCACCAACTGGCAGTGAGGCACCAGAGCCCTGGGAATAGAAGCATTCCGCAGACAACCGGACCCCACGTCCAGCCCAGACCTCACAGTCATCGTCTGGAGAGGCAACATCTGTCATCCTCACCAACATCCACCCAGGGCACACCACACAGTCAAACAGCCAAATATCCTGAGGGGGGAGGCAGGAGGCAGCACATGCCAGGCAAGTCTGACAACCACCTGGGCTCCCCTCTCCCTTCAGAGGCTGGTGGAGATAGCCCAGGAACCTCAGGACCAGCCAGGCTTCCATGCCAGTGCCCTCAGGCCTAATCCTGGGGAGATGGAGCCCTCTGGCTACTGCTCCTGCAAGGCCAGCTGCTACAGACCCAGAAAAGGAAGTTCTTGCCATCAAAGTCCTTGTCAAACAGTTCAACATCCCAAACCAGTAACACTGATGAATGACATGAAATCTGAGGCGTCACCATTTGCTTTGCTGTTCATTGTGCCCCAAAGACCAGGGGTCCTTCCCATCTGACACACCGCTGAAACCTTCCCTCACTACGGTCTCTCCCCTGTTAGAATGTGGGCTTCTCGGGAGTTCGACTGACTTTTCCGTCTGTAACCCCAGCGATGAACACGGGCTTGACACAGTGAGCATTTAACAAATGCTTTATTCATTCATTCAGCCTGCCTGACACAGTGAAAGTGTGCTTAGAAGTTAAGACGTTATGTATAGTACATACATCTATCATTTCTGAGAAAGCCGAAATATTCTATAAATAGAAATGTCAGCAGAAACTCTATTTATGTTGCAATTTAGTCTGTGCGTTGGGTTTCTGAGTTTTGCTGCCCCAGTGTTTCACTACATTATAACTGTACACTCTAAGAAAACACTCTCAAGGCTTTCTATTATGGACCCTGAATCCAAACAACCGTATGTTCTCTAAATCAAGCCAGCAACAGTACCGAAGTTATGTTTCCATTTGAAATTAGCCAATAAAAAAATCCAATTTATAATACTATGCATCAAAGCAAATAATGAGTAAGATTTTAGCTTTTTAGCAGCAAAAACCCTGAATCCAGGCCTTTGGTTGAATCTAGGTTGGGCTTTTTCCTGCCTCCATAACCTCAGGCAAGTTACCGAGGGCCCTTCCAGCCCTTTATTTATGACCCTATCACAAGAGAAGCAGTCGATACAGTCAGAGTGAACAGGTTACAACAATAATTCAGCTGATGGAACTGGAATGAGAAAAGCAAACTTTGTTCTCAGATACTGGCTTAGCTGTTCGGCTGCAGCCGACTCTCTGGGCCCCTATCTGGGGCTTTCTTGGCAAGAGCACTGCAGGTGGTTTGCATGTCCTTCTCCAGCTCATCTGACAGATGAGGAAACTGAGGCCAACAGGGGGAAGTGACTGGCCCAGGGTCACACAGCTATAATAAGTGTCTCAGGTCTTCCTGGCTCCAGGCCCAGCACACTCTCCAATGAACCATGGGCTACCTCCAGTGAGAAACTACAGCTGGCAGTACAGCTGTGGGAAAGATGTGCAGGGAGCTGTTCAGGTTACCAAGAGAGACAGACACAACTGCCCCTCCTCGATGGCGATGGGCTCTCCTCACCGGCTGCCTACTGGGCCGTTCCAACCAGATGTCCTGAAGCCATCTTGAATTCATCATCAATCCCCTCCACACATTGTTGGGCCAATGTGCCCAGGCTGTGGCCACGTCCTGTGACATAGCACACACTGCGACTCACCTAACCAGTCTCTCTGCCGCTCACAAGTCGCCTCTTCCAAGCTATGCTTCGTTTGGCTGCTGAAGTGAAACACCCAGTTCTGACCATGGCATCCCCAAATCAATGAATCCCTGTGGCTCCCCATCACCTCCACCACACACGAGCCCTTCCGACGTGCTTCCAGGCCACTTTTCCAGCACTCTTATCCACGGCTACCAGTCCAACCAGAACACTACAGAGGCTTGTGCATGCTAATGCATCTCTCCTCTCTGCCTTCGCCCTCCCTGCTCATCTTCTCTTTCTGCAAAGATCAGCTCAGTCACCAGCTTCCAAATGCCCTCTGACAGCCTTTCTGCCTCCAACTGCCTTTTACGGACTACCAGTGGACTTCCGAGGGCCACACTGCCTTCCCTGACAGAAGGAGGAGTCCTTCAGGACAAGGACTATTTGTCTGTCTTCCTATCTGCAGTGCGGCTCACAGAAGGCACTTAATAAATGCTGGCTGCTGGCTGCCTGGCAAAGAGTCAGTCAGGAAGCATGCATTCTTGTGCTAAGCACTGAGGATACAAAAAGGACAAGGAGCCTGCTTGCTCTCAAGGAGCTCACTTTCTAATGGGGAAGCAGAAAAGGTGAAGAGCTGTATACAAACAAGGCCAAGCCAGAGATGATCGGTGGAGGGCAGGCACCGGAACCAAGAGGTGATCAGCAAGGGCCCCCCTAAAAGGAAGCCAGGCTGTGAGGAGGGAGACGACTGCAGACAGGGAGGATGAGGGGAGCCCTGAATGACAGCGTGCAGGGAGAAACGGGGTGCAAGAAGACTGAAGGGGAGGGCAGGTGGGCAGGGGCTTTCAATACCCACGGTCAACAAATACATTTTAACTGAGTAAATTGTTTTTGCTAGGGAGAAAATGAATACATATCCACATGCACGACTTAGATAACCGTATTGACAATAAAACCTCCCCATTCCTTCAATTTTGCCAATAAAATTTTCATGAGTCACATGCATTATGAATTTCTCCATCACTTTTCCAAGTCTTCCTACATCTGAGCTAGTCTATTCCTGTGGCAACCTACAGCTAAGCTTTTAAAAAGCACTAACATTTGCCTTTTGTAGCTACAATAATATTTTAATCACTAACACAAGTTCCCAAGGAAGATTCACGTATGGAAAATAACTTACTAAATTCCTTTTAGGACTGGTCCAAAATTTGTTTTTTTAAAGCACAAAAGGACTGTCCCAATTTGTTAATTAATACGGTAGTCTCGTCTGTCAATTTAAGGTCCTTATAGCTGAGTCTAGATGAATAAAAAGGGAATCAATACCGGCCTTAGAGTTCATGGAAATAAAAATAACTTGGCAAGAGCCCCTACTTACAAATGGATGCCTTAATGAAGTTAAGATAGTCTCTTAGGGCTACCTAAACTCTGGGCTATTATGAGAATATTAAAAAAAGAAACTACTTAGGGACCTAGGATATATTTAACATACAGAAAATGAAACGCTAAAAACAAATGTTCCTTTAAGTATTTTCTCCAAATTTTCCCCAGTCATCCATCAGCCCTGGTCAGCAACCTAACTGGCAAAGGTTTCCAGCGGCCGCTGAGGCCTCTGACTCCAAGGCTCGTCAGTCCCACCACCAAAAGAGCCAGCTGATCCAAGTGGGAAGTTCTTGGAGAAGGAGATACAAACCTCTCCATCCTTTTCTCCCCCTTCATGTGCATTAACCCCTGCCTTTCCCACTGTTGTCAGCTTCCAAACTGGTCTTGCTTCTGGTATTTTCTTCTCCAACCCTTGCTTCCCACGGATGTCAAAAGGACTCATCACACAAAGGTCTGGCCCACTGTCCATCGCAGACTCCTCAGCCTGGCCCACTGTCCATCGCAGACTCCTCAGCCTGGCCAGCAGCGTCCTCCACTAGGTGGCTGCCTTTTCAGCCTCATCACTCACTCAGGCTTCTTCTCCCACGTGTGCAGTTTCAGCCAAGCAGAGCACTCCTAATTGCTCCTGGTAACCTCATGAGGTCTTACGAGTGGGCACCTGTGACCTTCATCCTCACCTAGTAAAACACTTCTCTTCCTTCAAAATTTAGCTCAGGTGTTGCCTGTTGTGTCAAGCTTTCTCCTAAGTCTCCTCCATTTCCCCAGCTCAAAGTGGCCTGCTTCCTTATCAAATTCTCTTAGAGCACTGTGTGGTTGTTTGCTAAATACATATTCACTGTCTAATCTTGTATCACAGAAATTCATATAGATGCTGAATTCCCCATAATGACCTTGTAAATATGCCTCGAGGACAGGGACAGAGTCATCTGTCTTCTTTGTACACACAGCAGCAAAGGACTTTGCAAAGAAGGTCTTAATAAATGTTTGCTGAAGTGAACAAGGTGGCAATTCTAACAGTGTCATCAATTCCAGAAAGACAGAAGGCCAGAGGTGGAAGACCTGGAAGCTAAGGTAGCCTAGGCGTGATGCAGAACAGGAGCCCTCGGTCAGTGAGCAGGAAGGAATTCAGGGAGTCTGAAAAGGTGTCCGATACATCCAGGCCCTTCCCGGGAAGCACGATGGTGGTGACTTATGCCTCTGTTGGGAGTGACTGACAGTACAAGGACAAAGGAGGGGAGAGGAAGGTGAAGAGAAGAGCCCAAGGATCCAGGAGAACTCTCTGGGAGAAGAAGGCCTCCACTGCCCACTGAATGGCAGCTACACTGATGTGGTCCGTGCTGAAGCGTCAGCCCCAGCCCAAATCAGGAGGATGGAAATGGAGTTCTGCACACTCTCAAAGGACAGGTATGAGGACGAAGAAGGCTCAGGGTTTTCTACAATTGCAGCATCATTTTTACACCCATTAATGAGAAACTGCTAAGTGCTTTTAGGGAGCCTACATTTCTGCAAGTGAAGAAAACCTGTCATTTCATATTTTAGGAGAACTTCACATAGATCCCTTTTACTCACTAGGATTTAGACTACCCAGCCTTTGAGGCATTTACTCAATGTTTCTGCAGATGCTGATGAAGGTTAAGAAAGAGGCAATGCATAGTACCTACATCACACAGAGATTTCCTCAAGTTGTAGAAGCTTCTTGCAGTGGCTTAGGGAACAAGGTTGAAGAGCACTGAACATCGGAGTCAGAATACCCTTAAGCTCAAATCTATCTGCAATGTTTACTCCCAAAGTATTGCTGTGGACAAATCACCTAAAAAATGGGGGCAACACTGTCTGTAGAGACAACTTCAGAGTGGTTTGGAGGACGGAACGAGAACACACGTGCCTCTCTGTCCATGCTCAAGTGCTCTGTTGCTGCTGATTTTTAGAAACGCTTTTAGGGGTTTGGAGAGCCCAACAGGCATCTTCTTTCTGTCTGTAAAGTGATTCCTGATCCTTAAGTCCAGGCTTCAGCTAGAAAAGTAAATGAAACAGTCAAGAGGAAGAGACACAGAAGATGTCTATCTCAATGTCAAAGATTCTAACAAGACAGTGGAGAAAAGGCGCACAAGGTTAGTGAGCATATCCAATATCCTGGGTCTGAAGGCGGGTCTTTTCCAAGGAAGTATTATTGGTCTTGTCAGATTTTAATAACCACTTCTATAATAATCCAAGTAATGTGTCCCCATATTACTCCGCCATAAAAATAAAGCCTTTTTAAAAAGATAAAGAAAGAAGGACCTTCGTAAATTTTAGTGATTAATTGCCAGAATAGGCCTCTTTTCAAATAACCATGTGCTTTACTGGTGGTATGTGAAGGCCCTGCCTCTCCCTCCAAGGCTTCCAGGGGAGCCCACTCTGCAAACAGTACCCTCAGCTGTCAGGTGACTGATTCACTGAGGCTCTCCACTGTCCAAGGTGCCAACCACGGGGATTCTGGATATTTTAGCAATTTCTTTTTTAAATTCCCAAAGTAGGGAGGCAGCCCGGCAATCAATCAGTCAACATTTATTGAACCTAACTATGTGCCAAGCACTGGGTTAAGTGTGGGGGATAAAAAGAGCCAAAGCACAAGAAGCTTGCGATCTAACGGGGTGGACAGCAAACGGGCACCAACAAGCAACAGACTGGATAAACAGGAAGTGATTAGCAGAAGGAAGGCACTTCCTGCAGAGGGTCAGATTTTTATTTGGGACTTAAAGGAAGCTGGGGAGGTCAGTGGTCAGGGCAGAGGTGGGAGAGCTTGCCTGTCGGAAATGTCTAGAGCTGGAAGACAGAGGATCTTATTGGTGGAACAGCTCGGCAGCCCATGCCGCTGCATCGAAGACCATGTGTCAGGGAGCATGGCATTAAGAAGACTGAAGAGGTAGAGGAGGGGTCAGGTGGAGAAGGGTTTGAATACCAAACAGCATTTCATACTGCACATAGAGGTAACAGGGAGCCACAGGGGGTTACTGAGTAGGGGGTGATATGGTCAGACCTATGTAGTAGGAAAATCACTTTGGGAGCCAAATGGAGGATGGACAGAGCACCCCCCACCCCCACCCCCAGAAGCTCCTGTAATAACCCAGGCCTGAGGTGACATCGCAAGGGGAGAAAGGGAAGTCTGGGAGCACAAGAAGGCAGCACAGTTACCCAAGAGACTCCATTCTGGGCCAGCTCATCGGCCAGCTATCGGTTTTTGTTTCTTAAGACACATGTGGGTGTGTACATGAAGACACCAATGTAGATAAATTCATTTAGTTACCTGTCACAAGCTAGGGAGTCTGCATTCTTTTAGCAGTGTTAGTGGTTAAATGATGGCTCCCCACCCTCACCCCTGTCCAATCCTCCCTCTTGCTTTGCGGTCACTAGCACCTGGCCTGGATCCCTCACTGTCTCTCATCACCCCTATATCCAGGTCATGGCCAAGGCCTGCCCACTTTGCTTTTGTGAGATGCCTCCTCCTCTCCTCTGACACGCTTGCCCTGCTCCCACCCCCACCCCCCAGCCCCCTTCACCTCGCCCAGGCACTACTGCAATAGCTGGGGGGTGAGGGGTGGGGAAGAACCTGCTTGCCTCTAGTCTCTCCCCAATTCAAGCCATCTTCCACTCCGCTGTCAATGTCAGGTCAGACCACGTCGCCTCCTTACTCAATAAACTCTACTGGTTCCCTAGTACCTCCAGGATCAAGCATAACGTCCTGCTGGGCAGTGAAAGCCCCTTCTAGCCTGTTGTCCTCCCCCGACTCTTCCTGCCAGGCACTCTCTGATCCAGTGACACCAGCCTCCCTGCAATTCCTCAAACACAACTCTCCACCAACAAGAACGTTCATGTCTTGTCTCCACACATTTCTCTGGCCTCTCTCTATATCTCTGCCTACTGCCCTACTCTGAGGGCAAGTTAACATCCCACCTCCTGGGGCAGAGGGCAAAGCGGAGGCCTGAGGAGGAAAGGCTGGAAGCAACACTGAGCCAGCATCATAAGAAAGGAACAATAAGCTTGCACTCATTCCGTGAGTCTGGGTGAGAATTTCTGTTTCTGCAAAAGGTGGATCAGAAATGCTTGTTCTAAATTACAAAATCACCTCAAAATTTTTACTGATGTGTTATGTGCATGTTAGAGCAGACATATGGAATGATCAAGTTACTGTGTGTCAAATCTTATTAAAGAAAAAAATCACATTAGGCAGGTACCTGTCTCATTTAAACTTAGTACATACATCCCTTAGCTCTGCATATGGTAGGCACTCGATAAATGTCTGCTGAATAAAAACCCCCAATCCCACTTTCTACAGGCAGTCTTTCCCAACCCTTGTAATTCCAGTGCCAGCCCTCTGTTCACTTCCCATGTGTCCTGCACAGAACTTGTGCATTTGTAGCTGCACTGGCACACCCTCTGTCCTATTGGGGGGTGAATCTCTGTGAAGCAGGGGCTGGCTTTAGCACCACACCTGGCATGGGCCATAAATGTTTACTGACTGACTTCCCATGTATGTACATTTCCTGAAGTGTCTTTGTAATGTTCTGAATCTCTTTAGCCTGGAATGTGCCAAACAAAGGCTTAATCCTGGGCAGAGACAGCCTGGAGGACACATCTCCAGGTGAGGCCCTTTAGTTAGAAAAGTAAATGAGGGGCAGCTTAGGTGGCGCAGTGAGTAAAGCGCCAGCCCCGGAGTCAGGACCCGAGTTCGGTTCCAGCCTCAGACACTTAACAGCCACACAAAAAAAAAAAACTAGCCGTGTAACCTTGGGCAAGTTACTTAACCCCAATTGCCCTCCAAAAGGAAAAAAAAAGTAAATGAAACAGTCACAAAATATCTCTCTCTCTTACAGATGTCATCAGGTAAGGAAGGGGGATGTGGCCATGACCTAGGAGGGTCTCCATTCATTGCAATATCAAACTTAAAACACCAAGTTCAGTGGCTTGGCTGAGCAGCACTAACCAGGACAGGAGGCACTGGAGCCTTGGGAGGAAGGGGCAGCAACCATTCTGGACACACCTCTCGGGGTGTTAGAGGGAAGCCTGCAGGTGGGGAGTTTAAGGGAAAAGCAAAAGAGTTCTGTTCTGGACAAATGAGTTGGACAGGTCTGCTGGACATGTGCGACTGGAGGGCAGCAGAGAGGCTGGGGCAGGATATGATCTGGAGACAAAGGAGGAGTGATAAGACAGGCAGGAGAACCAAGAGAGAGTCATGTCCTGAAAACCTAGAAAGAAGAGACAGTGATCAACAGTGCGAAAGGCTGCAGAGAGTTTGAGTAGAACAAAGGCTGAGAAAAGGCAAGTAGATCTGGCAACTAAAAGATAATTGGTAACTTCAGAGAGAGCAGTTTCAGTGGAATGATAAAGTTGTAAGCCAGATTGTAAGGGATTAAGAAGAAACTGGAAGCACTGACAGTAGATGGTCTTTTAAGGAGTTTAACTACAAAAGGAAGAAGAGAAATGAGATGAGAGTTAGCATGAATGGAAGGGTCAAGGGAGGGCTTTTTCAGGATGAGGGGGACATGGACATGTTTGTAAGGAGTAGGGAAGAAGCCAGCAGAGAGGGAGACACTGAAATTAGGAGTGGGGATGACAAGGGTGTTGGAGGAGACTGTGATACATAAATCCATTCAGGACATTCTGACGTAACTCAGCATGCCTGCCGTCTAACTCTAAATAGTTTCATTTCTAGCTAGATGTTGAAGGTCTGTTTAAGTTATCTGCTACCAGGGAGGACTGGCTACCCCTCCCAGAATCAGACATTCCTAAGGATTTTATCAGAAAAGCTCCTTTCCCACCAATCATGTATTTAATTGGCAAAATGTCTTCTTGGTTAGAAGGAACTACTAAAGGTGGACATCCAGAGCCATCTGTGGGAGTCTCTCCCTCACCCATGGTACGGAGGCATAGCCCGGAACCTTCCTGTCGGAACCGACCCCAGACTCCTTAGCCACACGATCCAGATGGAGATAATTCTCCCATCAGTGTTGATCAATTGTGGTAAGATCAGATACCTACTAGGACTTACTGATTGTGGCCTAACTATGGGGGCTTACTGACTGTGGCATATCTGTTAAGTTCATGGTGAATGGTCTCGATTCTTTTCTGTAAAAATGACACAAGGGGAGGCTTGAGGAGGGATAAGAAGGTTTGGAAGAGCCAAGGTGGACAGTGGCCCAGTGATCTGATAAGGGAAGTGAAGTAGGACTGCCAAGGGCCCAGACAGAATGGCTGTATGATTTCACCAAACATTATGCAGGAAAACAGAAAGGTAACAAAGAGGCACATTACCACAAGCAGGGTACTTCAAAAAGGATGATGATAACTTCTTTAAAAGTAACAGGTAGGGGTGGAGTCAAGATGGTGGGGTAGAAACAGGACTTCCGCTGGGCTCCGGCTCCCACCACCTCCAATTCATGTGAAAGGGGACTCTGAACAAACTTTGGAGCTACAGAAGCCACAAAATGACACAGAAGTTAACCTCCCACTGAGGACAGCCCAGCAGGCTGGCAGGAAGCAGCCAGCACACAGCCCTAGCCGAGCCCAGCACCCTGCTCAGAGGTTTTAGCTCCAGGGTGGGCCTGACAAGCCTCTGGATGGAGGGACTTCAGATCACCAGCAGCTGTGATAGTTTCCAGAATTATCAACCCATAGATTCTAAGGACAAAGTGAGAGGTTGGCGCAGTGTGGACTTTGGCATCCAGTAGTTTGGGAGTGCCTTGGCCTTTAACCCCTGGAGAGAGAAGCCGCTGAGGTCCTGCAGCTGTGTAGCCGCCACCATGTGGCAGCTTCAGCTCCTGGCCTGCAGACTGTAGGGGGACCAAGCGACCAGTCTGAGGGGTAATCGCTCTTGCTTTGACCTGCTTGGATCTGGATTGCGGTGGAGGGTAGAGGTCCTGGGGTGTGTGACCAGCTTGCCAGAGCGTGTGGAAGATTCAGAGAGGGCACCCAACTAATACCTTCCACAACTGAGAAAACCCCAGTGTTTGGTATGAAGCTCCCCTCTCTGGTAGCAGAGTCCAACTGCAGCAAAAAGCCCAGGGGTCAAGTGACTAAGGGGCGACATGAGTAAATGAGGGAAGTAAAGCAAACAGAGGAGTCCAACATTAGACTCCTATTTTGGGGACAAAAAGGATCAAAGGATGGAACAGGAGGAAGACAGTGAAGTCAGAACTCCTATATCAAAAGCTTCCAAGAAAAAGATGAGCTTGTTATAGGCCATAGAGGAGCTTAAAAAGGATTTTGAAAATCAAATAAGAGAAGTGGAGGAAAAACTGGGAAGAGGAATGAGAATGATGCAAGAATATTATGAAATGAGAGTCAACAATGTGACTGAAGAAAATAACACCTTAAAAATAGATGAACTCAAATGGCAAAAGAGGCTCAAAAAAGCAATGAGGAGAAGAATGCCTTAAAAAGCCAAATTTGCCAGATGGAAAAAGAATCTCAAAAGCTCACGGAGGAGAATCATTGCTTCAGAATTAGACTGGAGCAAATGGAAGCTAATGATTTTATGAGAAATCAAGATACTGTTAAACAGATCCAAACAAATGAAAGAATAGAAGGCAATGTGAAATATCTCATGGGAAAACAATTGACCTGGAAAATAGATCTAGGAAAAATAATTTAAAAATTATTGGACTACCTGAAAGCCATGATCAAAGTAAGAACCTAGAAATCATCCTCCAGGAAGTTCTCAAAGAAAACTGCCCTGATGTTTTAGAACCAGAGGGTAAAATAGAGGTTGAAAGAATCCACCAATCACCTGCTGGAAAAGATCCCAAAAAGAAAACTCCTAGGAATATTATAGCCAGATTCCGCAATTCCCAGATTAAGGAGAGAATATTACAAGCAGCCAGGAAGAAACAATTTGAATATCGTGGAAACAAAATCAGGATAACACAGGATCTGGCAGCTTCTACACTGAGGGATCGAAGGACTTGGAATATGATATTCTGGAGGTCAAAGGGGCTGGGATTAAAACCAAGAGTCACCTACCCAGCAAAACTGAGTATCATGTTTCAAGGGAAAATATGGTCATTCAGTGGAATAGAGGACTTTCAAGCATTCTTGATGAAAAAACCAGAGTTGAATAGAAAATTTGACATTCAGATAAAAGAAGCAAGGGAAGCATGAGAAGATAAACAGGGAAAAGAAATCATAAGGAACTTATCAAAGTTGAACTATTAACATTCCTACATGGAAAAACAATAATTGTAACTTATGAAACTTTTCTCAGTAGTTGAAGGGAATATATATGAGGGTATATGAATACATATGTGAATGTGTGTATATATGTTTACAGGTATACATAAACAGAGGGCACAGGACCAATTTAATAGGAAGGGATGATACTTAAAAGGTGAAATTAAGAGGTGAGAGAGGAATATAATGAGAGGAGATGGGGACAGACAGAATGGGGTAAACTATCTCACATAGAAGAGGCAAGGGAAAATAGTTACAATGGAGGGGAAGAAAAGGAAGGCAAAAGGGGATAGGTCAACCTTATTCTCACTGAATTTGGCTCGGGGAAGGAATGACATACACACTAAACAGGGTATCTCACCCTACAGGAGAGTAGGGGGGAAGGGAATGACAGAGGGGATGGAAGGGAGGGCAGGCTGGGGGGGAGGGAAATTGGAAGCACCCACTTTTGAAAAAGGACGGGATCAAAGCAGAGAATAGAACAAGTGAGGGGTGGGATAGGATGGGGGGAATTATAGTCAGTCTTTTACAATATATCCACTATGGAAATGTTTTGCATTAGCCACACATGTGCAACCTATACTGAACTGCTTGTCTTCCCAGTAAGGGTGGGTGACAAGGGAGGAAGGGAATGAATCTGGAATTCAAAGTTTTAAAATCATATATTTAAATACACACACACACACACACACACACACACACACACACACACACACACATATATATATATATATATATATATATATATATAATTAATACTATTTTACATGTAATTGGGAAATAAGATATACAGACACTGGGGCATAGCGATCCACCATGCCCTACTGGAAAAGTCGAAGGGGGTATGGGAGAAGATATGGGAGAGAGCAGATTGGAGGAGGGGATATCCTGTGGGACTGCTATTTTGGGGCGGTGGGTAGGTGAAAAACAGGGAAAAAAATCTGTAACTCAAAATCTTGAGGAAATGATGTAAATCAGAAGTTAATAAAGCATTTGATAAAGTAAAAAAAAGTAAAAGGTAAACTGATAACGACCCCAGAATCTGAGAGTCTGAAGAGACTTCAGTGGCCACCCCATGGTAACACACGGGGTTCCCCACATGGCAGGCCTCGTGCTAATCTGACCATCTGAGTCTCTGCTTGGAGAGGGCTGGGGAGGGCCATTCTAACCTCAGAGGCCAGCCTATCCCACCTGTTAGGAAACTTCTGCTGACACCAAGCTTCAGTGTTTCCTCATGCCTTCTCCTCACTGCTCCACACCTGAACACGACTAGCGTGTTTCTGTTTGCCCTCAGTCTTCACTTTACAGGAGAAACCTGTTCAGTTTCTTCACCTGATGCTTCTATGTCTGTTCTCATCCTGGCCATGCTCTTCCTGATCAATGGGGTCTGGCTGGGGCAGAGTACAATGACCCACTTCCTAATGCAGCCCAAGCCAGCCATCAGCTTTGGGGTGGCCACATCATTCCGCTGACTCAGTCTGAGTCTGCAGATCATTTTCAGAGCACCTGCTGTCCAGGCAGGCATCCCCCACCTTATTGGCATGGAATTACTTTTTTGTACTTTTTGCATCTTAGAATATGCAGCCCAATGCTTCAGCCTAAAATCCCTTGGGATACCGCTGCAGCTAGCATGCTAGCAATCCCTCTCAGTCTGGGGTCATCTGCAAATGTGATGAGCATAGCAAGTGACACTGGAGTTAGCAAAGGCATTTTTTTCCTGGCCCATGGGACACACCGCTTAGTGGTGTCTCATGGAAAAGAACAGAGAGACTTCTGTTTTGTAGCAGCCCAGCAGCACCGTGGGCATCTCTTTGTACAAACAGCTTTTTCTTGTACCTAAATCTACAAAAAAGCAAATTACTAGTGATTGGGGGGGTGAGGGGTGAGGGGGGGAGAACTGGGGCAGGACGAGGACTCTAAGAAACAATCGCAGTCATTGTTTCTGCTCCTAACCCAGTGTTCCCTCTTCATTAAATGTAACTCACACATGCACACGAAGGACACGTCTTTGGCTTTATCTCAATTATTCACTTTAAAATTCCTATGTGGTAGAATGGGAAGACCGTTGAAATTGGAATCCACAGGACTCGAGTTCAAATCCCTACTTGGTCACTTTCTGCCTGTGTCACCACAACCAAGTTACATCCCCCCTCTGGCTCTTAGTTTCCCCATGTGTGAAACAAGATGGCTGGTCTGGAAGGCCTGGGAGGGGACCCCTCCAGCTCTTTATCAATAATAATTGAGGTTTTTAAAGGCTCTTTCCCTTTTTTAAAAGCCTCTTTATATTTTCAGACCAAGAAAGCTTGTCCAAATTCAGGACATTAATATATAAACCAGCAGCAGCTAAGGTAAAAGTTAAAAAAATCCAGAAGACATAAACAGGTTGCTAAGCCTCAGGTTTAGATCCCACTTAACTATTTTCCTTCATTTTCAATTACAATGTTAGTTCAAAACTGCTTCAGCATTGTTTCAAGCACCATTTTCAATGCTCTGTATACAAATGATCAGGCATACTACACACAGAAGCAAATCTCCATAGTAGCACAGTGCTCAATAAACCCAAAGACTCCAGCTCCTATATTCAGGTCTCCTAATCTGACAAAAAGTGCTAGGAAAAGTAGAGAGAGGCCTGACAGAAATTAGGTGCAGACTAACACTTCATACCAGGTACCCAGCCAAGGCCCAACTGGATGCATGGCTTAGGTCTCCAAGGTCGTATCAGTACCAAATTAGAGGAGAAAGGAAAGTCCCCAATCAGGCAAGGAACAGAGGATCACAGAAGATAAAATGAACAACTCTGTTTACATAAATTAAGAAGAATTTGTACAAACAAATGAAAACAGCTAAAATTAGAAAGCAAGTGGGAAAAATTCTTTGCAGAAAGCTTCTCCATTGAAAGTCTGAAGTTTATGAGGACATGACACAAATAGACATAAATAAGGAAGATTCCTCGGTAGATAAATGGTCAAAGGATATTAATAGGCAGTTTTCAAAGGAGGAAATTCTAGGTATCAACAACCATAGCAAAAAAACAACCAAACGAAAACCCTCTAAATCATGATCAGAGAAATGCAAATTGGAACCCTGATGTCACAGGCATCACACTGGCAAAGATGACAAAACACGAAAGCAGCTGTTGGAGGGGCTGTGGGGAGACAGGCACAATAGAGCCGTGCTTCTCAAACTATGGATCCAGACCCACAGTTTAAGAAGTGCTGAATGGGCTGCAAGTGGAAAGCTACACCAGAATCCTGCTGGGGCTCTGGACTGGTTCAGTCATTTTGGAAAGCAGTCACAGCTGAGAAGTCACTCAACTTTATGTACCCTCTGACACCCCAAAGGCATGAAAGAAGGAAGGAAAAATTGCAGATGTATAGAAACATTTATTAAGCATTTAACACAAACAGAAAAGCAGAGCAGCCCCTCTTCTCAAGGAAGTTCCAGTGGGAGGGGTCCCCTTCCCAGGCCTTCTAGTGGGAGGAAGGGTCCCTTGGTACTGAAGGTGTAGTTGGCAAATCAGCTGGTAATGTATCATCTTTCTTTAATTTCATTTCTATTCAAAAAACCAAATCAGTCTCCTATTCTGAACCATTTCCTAATTTCAAGGACTTTGGTGTTGAGAACATTCATTTCTTTCTGGGTCTTCAGAAGCTGTGGCTGCTGAAGAGACAGTTACCAGGAAATGTCTCCACAGGGACTGCTTCCCAAGATGATGGCTGCAGGGGCGGGGCTGGAGGCAGGGCAGGTGGTCTGGGGAGCACAGCTATTCCCTAGGCTATCGGAGATTCACATTTAAAATAACCTTCTCAAACATCTAAATAGAAATCCTCAAATTTCTCTCTCTCCTTCCAGTCTGGGTGGGTGTGAAGTTTTCTTAGAGAAGTGCATACAAGTAATAATTGCCCAAGTAGAAATATTTTGAAATCCGGTTAGATGTTGTAAAATGTCAATATAAACACCTTCATTTTAACGCTGTTCTCACATACGAAGGAGTCCTATAAATGACCAAGCAAAGCAGGTTGTATAACAGCAGTCACTGACAACATGGACATGTGGAGAAGGATGGAGAGAAAGAGGGAGAGAAGCAGAGGGACAGGAGAGAGAGAGAGAGACAGAGACAGAGAGAGAGAGAGACAGAGAGACAGACAGAGAGAGAGACAGAGAGAGAGAATGTGAGCACACACAAGTGCTGAAATCACAATCAAATTCTAACTAGGGACCTCTAGTGCTGGGGGGGGGGGGGGGGTGGTCCTTGAAGGAGGATGCATAGAAAGACATGGCCAAGAAATGCACAGCACAGGCCCATCTGAGACTCCTCGAGGGCAGGGTACTGCACAGAGCCCAGGACGCAGCCAGTGCAGCACCTGGCGGCTCTCCATAACCAGTTCATTTGTCGAATAAAGGAGTGAATGAAAAGGGCAAAGAGAAGGGATGCATATACGCAGGCTGAGTCAGAATATTAACAGCCCTCCATGACCAACAGGCATCTTCAACACCTGCTGACAATGATGGTGGCCATGGATGAGACTGTCTTACTCGAGTGAAAAAGTGACCAGAGACTCAGAGGGGGAGGGCCGAGAGAAGGGCACATTCCTGGGTAAAGAGCGCGGTTGCTTCCAAAGGGGGCTGCCGCTAACCCTGAATGCCACTGACTGCTTCTGTCCAAAGCCCCTGAAAGGGATCCTGACTCATTCCATCGGGAGTGCCCAGCACAGGGCCTTGGAGTCAGAAGACAGACAGAGATGACACAAGAATCAATGAACGAAAATAAACATAAACCATTGTCATCAGACATGGACACTGACCAAGCCCCCATGGGGCCTGGGGAGCCAGGAGTAGCTGGCACTTCAACATGTAAAAGGGTTCAACAGACAGAGACTCCCGGCATGAGCCCCTAGCATGGAGTCTCTGATTGGTGGCTGGGGGGATGGCTTTGAGATCTGAGCCAGCACACTCAGGCCAAGGCCCAGCTCTGCCATCAGGGTTGGTATGACATTAGAGACATCATCTGCCTTTCTGGGCCTCAGTTTCCTCATCACTAAAACTGCTGGATTGGACAAGAAAATGTGAAACAGGAACTATTGCCCTGTTCTGGGCCCCAGACCCCTTCTTAGAATCATGTTTTTAATGCACAAAAGAAAATACAGAGGATTAAAAAGGAAACCATTAATGATGAAATAGATTTGCCAGAATATTAGAACAATAACTTCACTGATCCCCAGTTAAGAAATCAGAAGGTCCTTTCCAACTCAGACCATCTGGAAAGTGTGGACATTCATAAGGGTTTGGGATCGTTCAAGGAACTTTTAAGGACCAGAAATGTGGAATTCTGATGAGTAAAATGTATTGAAAGCCTACTGTGTGCAAGGCTCTGGGGTACAGAGGGACAGCAATGAAGGCAAGGCAGGAAGGGTCCCTGCCAGGCGCTCTGCTAATCCGTGGGGGCACAGATAGAAGCAAAGAACGCTGTAGAAGGTGCAGAAGTGTCTTTTTATGTCTCTTCTCTCCAGGTGCTCAGCTCCCCATTTCCCACCCAGCTGCTGTCTTGGACTTTAGGATTCCATGATTCTCAGACATGGAACTCTCTGCATGGGGGCTCCTCGCAGGCCCTCTGTTGGAGGAACTTATTTGATCATTTCCCACCTAGTGACTTTCCTGGACCTTGCTATCTCCAGAAAGTCATCCCTGTCTAAGATGAATCAATTCTGAACCTTTCACTTCCTCAGATTATTTGGCAGCCAGTTGCGGGTCTTCATGCCAGGCAACCTCCTCTCCTTCCTACTCCCCACCCCTCTCATCTTCTTTTCATGTGTTGCCTTCTCTGATTAGGCTGTAAGCTCTGTGAGGGCAGGAACTGCCTCATGCCATTCTTTGTAAGCCCAGCACTTCATGCAGTACCTGGAACATAGTAAGCACTTTAATAAATGTTTATTGACTAACTCTGAAATTGGTTATATTGAAACAAAGTGAGACGAATCTAGGGCCCCCCCCCCCCACTCCAAGGCACAGCAGGTCAGGAGAAAGGAGAGGGAGGTGGACGTACAGAGGTCGAAAAAAGCTGGCATCTAATTATTTCTTTTCACTTGCTTAAGAGCTGTGCCCGCTACCCTGAAGAAAATCAAAACTGAGAAAGAGAAGAGCAGAAGGCCCTAAAACTAGGTAGCAAATGAATTCCGCGTTCAGAAAACAGAAGAGCAGGCCTCTCAAAGTACTGACAGGAAGGCTGCCAAGCAGAACAGAGGCCGCCCCAGGGTTAGCCGAGTGTGGAGGCAGCGGGGAGAAGGCACTGGGAGGCACAAGGTGCCCTCGAGGTTCTGGCGTGCTCAGCCCATAGCATCCACACTTCGCAAGAGAGATGGCCATTTTTATCCAGAACATCCACCACAAAGATTATCTTCACTTGGGCTAGAGTGCCTTAAAAGAAGAAAATGGTGAGGAGTGTGAAGATAACGGCTCTGTCTCTGCTGGGCATGGGATAGGGCTTCTCATGCACAACAACTACTGAGAAAAACATTAGAAACGGCATCAAGTTAAAAGAATGAACGGTTCTTAGTCATTACCTTTAGAACATTAAAGGTAAGACAAACAAATGTCTATGGGGGACAAAGAGAAGAACAGTTCATATTATCTAATTAGATAATCACCAAGCTGAAGAGACAGAATTAGAGACTATTTAAAACTTATCCTGTCACTTCGTAATCCTGCTTTATTACATAAAAAGGGATTTGAAAAACAAAAAAGCCCACACAACGCCACACAATTTCCTTGCCTACTATTCAATGCTAAAGGTGCACTTTGAGTCTGTACCACTGAGAAACTGAAATTTATGCAGGTCTTTGTTATTTATCAAGCTCTGAGCCTGAGAACAGCCCAGAAAGTGAAACATGGGCACGGCCTCAGCAAAACATTTACCCCAACTGTCAGAGAAGCAACACAGAAAACCAAGTGGGTTCCATGCCACGTCCTGAAAATGCACAAGTCTAAGCTAAGGGACGCATCTTTTCATTTCAATGCACAACCTGTATCCCTAAATACAGGGTCTGAAAGCTTTGCAGTCAGAGCCAGGACGATGATGTTCAATGCAGCGACTGCCATCGCTTGTCCACCTCTGTGCGGCAGTCTCATGGCACACACAGACGACAACGAAACGAAGGGGCCGTGGTCCAAACGATAACGGGTATCGCCCACGTCTCTCCCAGAATCCAGGACTGAGTAACTGGGGAGCTCAGAAGACTGGACAGTAACCCACCACCCAGAGGACCATCCGCTGTCAATGTTATCCAAATAAAACTGTCAAATGCTGTTTGACCTTTGGATACAGAGGGATGCTTCTCCACGTCATGTGAATAGCAATAAAGTTCACTTATTGGATTTAATTTCTTTTCTTTTTTATTCAATTTTAATTTTAGAAAAAAAGAGTCACACAGTCCATTTCTGGAGCAACCTGCCACGCACTCGTTAGCAGTGCATTCATACCTGAGGCATGCTGGGAAATCAGACCAACCACACATACCATTTTCCACTATGACATAAAAAATGGAATATAAAACATTCTTAACGATACACACCTCCCCTAAATGCCCTAATTTTTAAATTTTGTTAAAAGGGAGGCCGTTTTCTTACATAGTAACAATTCCCATTTCTCAAGGAGGAAAACTTACTCATTTGACAAATTCTAAGTGCTTGAGACATTCAGCATACAATCAGTAAGCTGCAGTCCTGCCCGTGAGGGGTTTCCAATCTACTAGAGGGAGAGAGGAAGCTATGCAAGTAACCATGATACAAGGTGTAATGAGTGCCATGCATGGAGTGGTCTGGCAAAGGAGTTGTGAAGAAGTCTCGGATGGGACGCACCCCCTCTGCCGAGGGTATCTTTTGGAGGGTGCTGTGCGTGCATGCATGCGTGTGCACGTGCGTGTGACGCTAAGGGCATTATGGGGGGCAGGTGATCTAGAAGTCTTGTAAGCCACAGGTGTTCAGCCAGCTTGGGGAGCCTTGTGGTCACCCTGAACTCAAACATCGGTCTTCCACCTGTCAATCTCATTTGGGGTGGGAGGAGATTATCTTTGAAAAGAAACCCTTTATATAAAGACTTTGATCACACTCAGTTGTGAAGAACCCACTCACTCTCCCCCTTCCAGAATGAACACACTTTTCATGTTATACTGTGTATGTCAGCTGCCTCCATTCCCTGTGGGGAAGGACCATGTCTTACTGAATACTGTGCATTTCTCCCAGGCCCCAAAGAGTTGCACAATGCTCTCCAAAAGCTGACACTTAGGAAACATCCAATCACCACCACTCCCCTGCAGTGGCATCTGAAGGTCTGTAAAGCACTTTACCCTCATTCAAGTCTTACAACATCTCTGTGAACCCAATGCTTATTAAGGTATTATTATCATTAGTCCCATTTTACAGAGGAAGAAACTAAGACTCAGAGAAGTGAGGGGACTTGCCCAGAGTCGCACACCTAATCTCCACCGGAGGCACCATTCAAAGCCACGTCATCCGGACCCCAAGGTCAGAACTCCCTGTCTACTTAAACCACATGGCCTCTGAAATGGATCAAGAACCAGCTACCAGTAAAGCTCCTGAGTCAGAAACCAGTCTTCTGAGAGACTCCAGGAGCCAACCTGACTCTCCAAGGACCCCCCACACCCCCCGACCCCAGAGAGCAACAGGAAGCTTCAAGGATGGAAATGAAAATGTGCCAATGGGGCAACAGGAAAGAAACGCTAGGCCTGGCATCAGAAGAGCTGTGTTCGTTTGAATGGCTCTGGCACTGAATGGCCCATGAGGTTCCTGTAAAACTTCTCTGGGCCTCAGCGAGTTGAGCCCAATGATTTCAAGCATCCTTCTAGTTCCAAACCTTCTGCCTCAGTTCAAACTCCCAGCAAGAGGCCCAACTCACCATCCTGAGAATGTGTGGAGACCACCTCCTCCCCCACTCACAGGCTGCGGGGAGTGGCTCACCTCTGCCCTAAGCCAGCGCAGCACCACCACTAAGTGAAGGTCCCGAACATCTGCCAGAGTCTGAGGAGATGGCTTCTGTACTCTCAGAAGGCCTCCCCGAGTTCAGACTCTGCTCAGATCATACTTTCCTAAGAATTAACTGAAAGGTGATCAAGAAAAACTGACTAAGGCTAATCTATAAAATGCCAATATCAAAGGCACTTTTAGAAGCAAGAGGATGCCCTTCTGTAAATCATAGCTTATCCTTTTAAGTGGATGTTATTCATTATAAGATCTAAATGAGAAGGTGCTATGGGCATCTTTTCACAAATTAAGTAATTTCTCAGGAAAGGCACATGATGATTTTCCTCAACAGGCAGAAGGTGTTTCTTTTAAAATATGTAAAAGGTAACAATGAAAATTCTTTCTTTTAACCTCTGACACATGAGTATCATGTATCTCTGAAACCCTGACAGGCCAGGGCACTGTGCTCTTGATGTCTACTATGTAAATCCTTGGAAAAACTTTGCAGATGAGGTTCCCAACAACTATGATGGAATAAAACAACACAGAAGTGGCCGTCAGATTGGGCGGCAGTCAAATGTGCATTATCTATATTACCATAACATTAGCACAAGCACCTTTAAGGAACCTATCTAGTAGGTAGTGGTGTTTGGTTTTTTTTGATTCAACACATCAACACTAAATCTTCGTCAAAGAACATAAGAATCTGTAAAGGCAAGGAAAATACGTGAGTCCAAAAAGATCTCGTAAATATACCCTCAACCTGGACAAGCAAAGTCTTAGCATCTTCAAACAAACCGTCCTTCCGCGGCTGCACATCAGTAGAAAGATGAATAAACCCTAACGAAGGGTGAACAATTAAGCATTTACTTTCTAAATCCCATCAGTCCAAGTGGAAAAGACCACTGTGGACTTCATTACCGACAAACCTAGAGGCTCTAGGGAAGGGACAGTTCTTGATGCTTGACATTCCAAAGGAGAGACTTCCTTGAAATCCACTTTAGCAGCCCCCCAAATCTGTCATCACTGCCAATAATATTTACACAATGGTGCTGTGGTGAAAAGATGCAAGTTTAGATTTTCCTTTTTCATGAACACAATATTCTATTTTTGCCAACTTACCTTCCGCCCATCACTCGCATGGCAATTCACATTCAGAGGCGTCAGTAAAGCCATCAGTTTCTCTTCATTACCACTCCTAGAGAAGGAAATCAATTAATCCATAAAAAAAAATTAGTCTTATATGGCCATGTACTGGCATTCTCCAGACTAGAAAATAAATCAGCTCTCTGCTATGATTGTTTCCACAGGGATCTGGAATATTGGTATTTTCCAATGTCATCAGTATTTTTCCAAATAATCCCTCTTGTCCCTCCCATTCTAGGATGTCCTAGAGCCCCAGGCTCCGGGCACCTCCGTCACAGAACTGCACAAAGCCATTTTCTTGACGATCAAAATGAACTTCATACTGCTGTCATGTGACCAATAGCATTAGAGCTAGAAAAATAAATAAAATGCTATAAAATGAAAAAAGCTAGTGGTTAAATTTTAAAAGCTCAGAGAACAAAAGAGAGGAATAAAATTTTTTTTCTGACTATGAATATTTGCCATATACTCGCTACTCAGGCTTTCCTTGGAAAAATCTCAAAGCAAAACATCTTGAAAATAAAGCTTTAAGACCCAGGAATTGACAGGAACATATTCTAAATATGCCATTTGGTTCTAAAAACCTAGGCATCTAAGAAGCAGAAGGCTTCCTGGCACCTTATAAGCCAATCGAATTAATAATGCTTATAACCAACACCATATTGAAAGATAATTTCATTAACCATCCTTACTCATTTATAACAAAGACAAAGTCTATGGAGCCGTACCAGCCAATCTAACCACATTATCTCACACGGTCAAAGCAAGACAGTGATAACATAAAATTTACACAGTTCGCCCACCCCCTTTTTTCCTTTCAAATGCCTCGTACTCACTTAAATTGAATGAAATCACTTACCTAGCAGCTTCTAGGAGTTCGTCCTTCTTGTATTCACCTAGATGATTGCAAAATATCATGCTGTTAGCATTTGGCAGAAGACAGATGAAGAAATGCAGCAGGCAGCAAATACAGAATTAAACAGAGGAAGAACGGGAGAAAAAAAAGAGTCCACACCCCGCTGGGTGATGGAGCCGTGACGCCAGCCAGCTTGTGAAGCAGGCAGCATCACCAGGGCCTTGGAGACCGGCAGCAAATTGACGCAGCTTCTTGTCCAATCCTCCCATGAAATGGCTTGCTTCAGACAACCAATGAATGTGCAATCTTGGATCCAGAAACACATTCCCCTCTGCTAACAGCAGGCCAGCGGAAGACAATGTCCCTTCCCCCCTATTCAGGCGGTCACACTAGACTCGTGGAGCATGATCGATTCTCAGGCAAAAGCCAAACAGTGCGGCTCTTTAAAGGGACAAATTACAACCGTCTTCCAAACTCCCTTCCTCACCTCCCCCCAAACACTCCTGATTTATCTGGAAGGACAAAGAAAGTTTGTTTGACGTGGCTGCTCTGTAAGTGACCACACTGGGGCTTCAGAGCCCCTGTGCAGACTGTAAATAGCAGAAGCAGAGAAGTCTCTGCTTCCATAGACACAGAGAGGCTGGGTCTGTGGCACAAAAACCCAGGGGACACGCAGGGAAGGGGATGACCCCCCGGCCGGGCAGACACAGGGACTGCTTGTGTATGGCACCGATGCCCCCCCCCCTTCCTGGGTTCTACAGGAGGCCCCAGCACAGTCTGGGGTGGGGCGAGCCTTTACCGAAGCCAACCCCGCAGAAAGCAGGGTGCTGTCACCTGGGCAGGCACCCCAGCCTCCCAGCTGAGAGATTCTGCTCCAGGAACGTTTTCACTACATGGAAGAAGGGATTTCTCAATTTGCCATCATCATTTCAGCACTTCAATGGCCAAACTGCGAGGGGACTCAAACCCAGGTTTCTTTAGTGATGTCAAGTGAAGGACAAAGGATTTTTAGAAATGTACCACTCGAGAAATGAGAAGGACTAGCCTGTGAGTCAGCAGGAAGACACTGCCTCAGTCTGTATATCATTCAAACAAAAATGAGCCCGGCAAAGGCAGTAAATAGATGGAAGTATTTTCAAAACTCACTTTACAAAAAAAGAAAACATCAGCAAAAGCAAAGGCTATTTTATTTTAAAAAATCAGGAGAGGTTATTTGTCCAAAATATGTCACCGTGTACCTACAGACTCGCCCCATGTTTTGCTCTAGGACCACAGCAAATGCTCAGCCCACCCAGTGGCCAAGGTCCTTCTGCACCTGGCCCCATGCTGCCACAAGACTACGACTACTTTAAGACCATGGTACTCTAACTAGGCTTTCACACTTTAAAAGCGCTGTTATTAGTCATTTAAATCAATGTAGGGCCCAGACTAATTGGATGTGGTATACCCAGACAGATCTGAGTTCAGCAATAACCATGGGCCACATGCATTAGGGAGATTTCATGGACAGACCTTCAACATGGTACCAAAGTTTTAAGTCTAGCCACTAGCTGAGAGTCTGCCTACTAGCTTGGTTCAGAATGCTGGGCAGCCTCATTAAAGGGACACAAATATATGATCACAACATTTAAGTTGAAGCTACTAGGTTCAGGTATTCTTGACTTGGGTCTACAGATAGATTTTAGGGAGTCAAAGAACACAGATGAGAAAATTTTTCAATCTATTTCAATATAAATTGGCTTTTAAAAATAAAATCATGTTTAGAAGTTTGAGAAGGGCTCCATATGCTTCACCAAACTGAAATGGGGTCTAGACAAAAAAAGATTAAGAATGCTTGATGTAGTCTAATTTCATCATTCTAGAGATGAGGAACCTTCGATCCCAAAAGGGATATGGGCTGTGTTAAGGCAGCAGAATTTGAACTATTCTGCTCTGATTGCTAAGGCCAGGGCTCTATAAATCGCATAAATTGAAAGGCCCTTCCTGAAAAGCAGACACAACGTTAATGCGGCAATCAGGTCTGTTTTAAGAGAGTCTGAAGGTTTCAGCTGACCAATGCTAGAAGACAACAGCTACTACCCCCATAGTAATCGTCAGGGTACAATAATGCAAAATTACAAATGCTTCTATGCAATATGTGACATAGTATACACATTTCCATGTATAGCTGCTTGCGTCTGTTCTGCAGTGAGGAGATTTCCAAGTCCCTCTGAGCTTAACACATCTTGTGCTAAAAGCTAGTCATGATGTCACTAGGTCTGAGACGGGTCCCAGAGAGTGAACGGGAGGGAATCAGGGTGCATACTTCTAGATCCCGCCATCATCTAGGATACTGGATCCCCCAATTCACCCAATCTCAGCTAGAAACTCCATCCAAAGTATCCCTCACAATGTGTTGATCTAGTCAAGAAGCATTGTACAAGTATACAGCTGCTGTTTAAAGAGGAAACCAGAGCCTTTAAGCTTTCACAGAGAGACCTACACCTGCAGGCACGCCTATGTGTTCAACAGAGGTGTTCCAATGATTCTTTGTTCACTGCCTTCTGCGCTCCGGTTTTTAATCAGCATCTCTGCAATACATTCCAGCATCCACTGCCTGGTGCCCAAGGACCACCATCTATAAACAGCAAGAACTATTTTTCACATATCACATCTCAGGAACCAGGAACATAATGAATTCAAAGGCTCTCACACAGTGACAACAAATCTGAACAACTTATTTTAATCATTCAACCTCCGGCTTTTTCCTGTTTGCTGAGGATCTGAAACTATTCTGGCTACAACTATGATGCTGGGCGGAGCATTTATATTCTGCAATAACACCCAGATAAAGCCTCGCAATACATCAGCCAGGGAGGAAACCAGGCAATTACAGTCAAGATAACAGCATCCAGGAATGGCGAAAATAAATGGCCTAAAATATTTTTATTTGATTAGAGGAAACTAAGTGGGATTAAAGGTTACCGATTCCTGTGCTAACTCCCCCAAAAGTCTGAGCTGCTTTTATTGCTCAGGTGGATGATGAGACATGCGTGAAAGGAAACGCGTCTTTATTTGTTCTTCAGTCCAATAAGTATTTATTTCTTCCGTGGTCTAGGGCTGGGGACACACAAATCACACCATCTGTCCTCAAGGAGTTTCTGTTCTGTGTGGACACGTGCACAGAGAAGTGCATACACAACGGATACGAAGGGAGGGAAGGCACTGGAACAACTGGGGCCATCAGAAAAAAGCCCATGGGCAGGGCCCGGAACTGGGCCCTGAAGGAAGCCAGGTGGGAAAGCCTTCCAGGAATGGGAGGCAGCTGGTGCAAAAGCCTGGAGGGCTGAGAAGAAACGATGAAAACAAGTAGACCTGTTCAACTGAACTGTGTGTGTGAGTGTGTGGGTATGTGTGGGTGTCTCTGTGGGAGTGCCCAAGCACATGCCTGTGTTTGAGGGAAGTCAGGATGGGCAGTGAGAGAGTCTGTAAAGATGAGCTGCCAGACTTTCTTTGACCCTATATACATTTGGGAGCCACTGAAATTTAAACAAGGGAGGGACATGGTCAGACTTGGGATATCAGAAGGAGAATTTTGCAATGAAGTGGAGGCCAGCTTGGAGAAAGGAGGCAGGAAGCCTGATTGGAGGTAACAGTCCAGACAAGAGGTGATCAGAGACTGAATGAGGGGGTCGGCCTAGTGAGGGAGAGAAAAGAAAGAATACCCAAGATGCTGCGGGGTGGAAGCAACAGAACTTGGAAAGTCATTGGATACAGGGGTTTGAGGAGAATGACAGAGAAGGAAGAATGGACAACAGACCTGAGCAAAGAGTGACCTGAATGATGATTAGGGTAATGCGGCAGCACAGTAGATGGAGCTCTGGGCCTAAAGTCAGATATGCTTCAGGTACTCACTGCCTAGCAGTGTGAGTCTGGACGAGCTAATTAACCTCAGGCTGCCTCAATGTCCACATCCATGAAATGGGGATAAAATAATAGCATCTAATTGTAAAATGTTTTACAAACCTTAAAGCTACATAGAAATGCTAGTGCCTATTATGATCATCTTGGTACTGTCAAAGACACAGGGAGGGAATCACCGTTCCCTCAAGCTCTCTCTCTCCTCCTGGCCACGGTCAAAGTCTCAAGAATTACTTATGTTCCCACCAACAAACTACATTCTCCAAAGTTACTGAAGGTCTCATGGCCAAATCTAATGGCCTTTCCTTAATCCTCTTCCTTCTTGCAGCATCTGCCACTACAGGACTCCCCCCCCCCCCAACATAGCCACCGTGACACGGGAAAGAGAAAGTCGGCCTCAGAACCCAACACACAAATGGTGGCTGTGCCCTTGAGCTAAGTCCCTTAACTTCTCCTTGTTCTAGGCAACTCTCTAGGATTATAAACTGCAAAGAAAGTACTGGCTTGGTAGATTTTCTTATGCAGGTAGGTCCTTCTACCAATGAAATGACAAGTCCAGTCCCTGATGAGATCTGAACCCACAGGAGTCGATGAGCTCACTAAGAAGGAAAAAAAAAACGGGGTGGGGGGGGGGGAGAGAAGAGGAGACAGGAAAGAATCCCTATGTATGCCACACAAAGAAGCAAGAGAGGATAATGACACAGAAAGAAACTGTCTGAGACCATTATGTCAATACAGCCAATTTATCAGTATACAAATACATAAAACCAAGAGCCATTCCCCCATGGATAAATGGCCAAAGGATATGAACAAAAAATTCTCAAAAGAACTATGAGCTAGTAACAACCACAGGAAAGATCGCCCCAATTTACTAATAAGAAGAAAAATACAGGTCAAAACAGCTTGGAGGTTTGACCATATCTCACACTCAGCATACACTGTCAAAGGCGAAAGAAAGATGAGAACAGACAGCCCATGGGGCTGCAGTATCACACTGCCTGACTGGAGCCATGGAAAGTAATCTAGAATTATCAATGTAAGGAAATACTGCTGCATGGCAATAAAATATGAATATGAAGAACACAGAGAGGCAAGGGAGAACTTAGGAAGAAGTGATGATGAGTAAATCAAGCAGAATCAGGAAAATAATCAGCACAGTGATTGCAGAAACTTAAACAACTCAAAAAACAAACATAAAGAAATCAAAGTGAGAAGAAAAGAGGCAGAGACGATGTAAAACAGATAAAGGGCTGATGTGGAGGCAAGAAGATACGGGTCAAATGTTCACTAGCTGTGTGAGCCCTGGCAAGTTACGGAACTTCTCACCCTCCGTCACAGCTCCCTGGCAGGTTTGTGGTGAGAGTTAAAGG
The DNA here is from genome assembly GCF_028583685.1 of Petaurus breviceps papuanus. Classification (NCBI taxonomy): domain Eukaryota; kingdom Metazoa; phylum Chordata; class Mammalia; order Diprotodontia; family Petauridae; genus Petaurus; species Petaurus breviceps. The sequence goes on from NW_027186458.1 coordinate 9,345,340, forward strand.
AGATAATGTAGCTTGGCAAGCCTTACAGCACCATACACATTTTATTATCATTCCTTTTACTTGTTTTTCCCCTTGTCTCTTTTATGCTTTGTTAGGAATTATCCCATTATGTGTGTAGGGAGTGGGAGGGTACATTCAGAAATGAAGGTGACAGAATAACAAAATAATAAATCTTTTTAAGGCCTAACTCTAAATGCTTCAATTTTCTGAACTATATCAAAAACAAAATAATTACACTAAAATAACTTCTTATATATAATTTTTAAAGACTCAAGCTGAAGAGACTGAATACAAATTAGCACTTAGGTCAGCAAACAGGAAACGGAATCAGTGGTCTCATTTTCAGAAACTTTCTACCCTCTCTTTGAGCATCTTCCATTATTCTCCTGGTCAAAAACAATAGTTCTGACTCCTTCATTTAGATAGCATGAGCAAAGCAAAAAACAAAACAGAGCAAAACTGTAGTAAGAATCGGTAGATAGTGGGTCAAACACAGGCTCTAACCCAGGTGCACGAGTTTGGTCGGGGCATGTCCCTAATTTCATCGTTTCCGTCCTATGTATGCCACTGTAAAATAGAGCTAACCCTGTCTCAGATGGTCATTTGAGCTCAAGTCTCGAAAGTCTCCAAACAGCTGATTCTATATTTGATCCCAGAGGTGACAGGGAGTCATTCGGAGTTTACTGAGTAGGGGAGTAGCAGTGTAGAAATTGTTGGGAAAATCACTCTGGGGGTCAAGTGGAGGATGAGGGTCAAGGGGTAGAGACTCGAGGCAGGCTGACCCACCTGCAGCTACATCAATAGTCCAGGCACGAGGTAGTGAAGGCCTACACCTGAGTGGGGATTATGTCAGGAGAGGGGGGTAGGGGGAGCATATTCAAGAGATGCACAGAGGTGAAACTCAAAGGTCTCAGCACCATGCTGGATACAGCAAGTAAGGAATCCCAGATGACGTCTAGATCATGAGTCTGAAGGTCTAGGGGGATGGCTGTGTTTCACCAGCAATAAGGCAAGCAGGAAGACTCAGGGAGGGTTCAGAGGGAAAGATAAGGAGTCCTGCTCTGGACATGTTCTATCTGAGATGTCTGAAAGGCAGGTGGAGACGTGAGACTGGAGCAGGGAGACTGGGACAGGATAGGCAGATTTGAGAATCATCAGTATAGAGATAACCAAATATGGGAACTGACAAGATCAAGTGAAATAGTACAGAGGAAGAAGAGAAGGGGCCCAGGACCGAACCCCAAGGGAGACTTATGCTTGAGACAGCATGATCTAGAGAAGGATCCAGAAGGAAACAGAAGGCGCAGTCCGATAGTCAGAAGGAGAACCAAGAAAGAGGGGAGCGTCTTGGAGAGGGTGATCAGCAGTGTCAACGTCTGCAAAGAGGTCAAGGACACTCAAGGATTGAGAACAGGCCACTGGACTTGGCAACTAAGAGAGCACTGGTAACTATGAGCTGCGTGGCAGCCAACAGACAAAAGAGAGCCCCCTGGGGAGGCTGCCTCACGCCTCCCATCTCCGAGAGCACAGTGGGGCTTGGTACAGAGCTGGGGGCATGAAACATGTTTATTACTGATGAACGTCCAACCAGGGTAAAGCAAAAGCTTTTTACTTCCTGCTAAAAGTCTCAACGTCCAGGATTATTCAAAGTTTCTATAGGTTATGTCCTCAATCAGAAAAGCTCACCTGCCATTTACAGAGAGCTTAGGCAAGCAAGTTAATACAGAATTATGAAGCACCTACTAAGAGCCAGGCCTTGTGCTAAATGCAGAGCATACAAAGAAAGACAAGCCGGTACCTCTGCTCCCACGGAACTCAGTCTAGTGAGACACGAACACAGCACAGACAGGACAAGTGGAGGCAGTAAGCAGAGAGCCCTTAGGGGCAGGGTGCTCTGCACGGGAACCACAGACTGAGAGCCAGAAGAGAGAGAGGAGTCTTATGGGCACAGAGAGGTGAAGGGGCTGCCTGGGGTTACAGAGCTGGTGTCGGCGGCAGGATCTATCCACCAGGTCCCCAATCCAAAGATGGAAAACAATCTTCAATGAAAACCATTAGATTTGCTTACTCATGTTTGCTGTGGGCAGGTAAGGGAAGGTTTCACCTTATTTTGCCAGAACCAGGCCTCCTCTTCACTTCCTGGCTACCAGCTCCAGGACATGCCTCATCCTCCACCCCCTTTCGGCCTTTAGAATTCAACTTCCTGGGGCGGCTAGGTGTCACAGTGAATAGAGTACCAGCCCAGAAGTCAGGAGGACCTCAGTTCAAATCCAGCCTCAGACACTTAACACAAATACTAGCTGTGTGACCTTGGGCAAGTCACTTAACCCCAACTGCCCTCCAAAAAGCAAAAAAAAATTAAAATGAAGTTGGGGCGGCCAGGTAGCCCAGCGAGTAAGAGCACCAGCCCCAGTGTTGGGATGACCTGGGGAATCGAATCCAGGCTCAGACACTTAGCACCTACCCAGAAACACCTGGCCGTGTAACCTTGAGCAAGTTATTTAACCCCGATTGCTTAAAAAAAAAAAAAAAGAATTCAACTTCCTCCATTACTGTGGAAGCACTCCCTGGTATCTGTATTGCCAACATTTGGCAAATGGCCTGGACAGAGTAAGTACTTAATAAATGCTCTGAGTTGCTACTCAAGGCCTACGAGCTGTTGAATAGCCTTTGTTCTCAGGGTCCAGATGGATTTTTCAGAGTGTATAACATTTACAGTTAGCAGTCAGGAAGACCTGAGTTCAAATCCTGCTTTAGACAGCTGAGTGACTGCAGGGAGGTCTCTTAACTGCTGTGTGACTCAGTTTCCTCATCTGTAAAAGAGATAATAGGACTACCTTCTATGGTTGCTGTGAAGACCAAATTGCTTTGCATACACTCTCTGCAAACCTTAAAGGCTAGCTATCATGATGAGCGATCACCAAAGTCAGAGCTCCACCTTCCCCTAGCTGACAGACGCTGACTTGTGGATCCCTAGACTCATGGGCCAAATGAATGTCCTCAGAGCTGCTGTGAGGCACAGAGTTCGCGAGTGACTCGAGGGATGGGTGTCCTGGTGGGCACCACTTCACTCTGGGCTAGCTGATTCCCTTCCTCCTCTCAAGCCTGAGACCCAAGCTGACTGAGCAGCATACACGGGAACCTAACCATCACGCACTACTGCGGGTACCAACCCTGGCACCTCCACCTATGCCTGTGAAATATGAAAGAGTCACAGAATTTCTGCCTAGTGTTTCTGGAGGGGCTCCTGCACTAATGAAGTAAAGACTCTTAACAAGAATATGAATGAATGTTTGATACCTTGGTTTTAGCATCTTATATGTGACAGACTTAATACAACTGATATAGCGACTATCTATAATTCTGGTCGGCAGCTAGATGGTGCAGTAGATAGACTACCAGGCCAGGAGGCAGAAAGATTCACTTTCCCAAGTTCAAATCCAGCCCTAAGACACTGACTAGCTGTGTGACCCTGGGCAAGTCACTCAACCCTGTTTACCTCAGCTTCCTCATCTGTAAAATGAGCTGGAGAAGGAAATGGCAAACCACTGCCGTACCTTTGCCAAGAAAACCCAAAATAAGGGTCACAAAGAGTCAGGCAGACTGTGAACTTTAATGACATCCCCAATCTTCAAAACTCTGTTTAAGTAGCATGTCTTTCCTGATCCCTCCAGTTACTAGCTGGCATCCCCTGCTCCCACAAGATTTAATTCTATGTATTTTAAACATACTTATTATATTCTTACATGTGCTCACACTGATCCGCGCCCCCCCCACCCCAGCCACAAAGTAAACTCCTCAAAGACAAGTGCAGTCTTGGTTTCACCTCGGCAACCCCAGGGCCCAGTGAGGCCCACAGAAGACACTTACATTCTTATTAATTGATTTCCAAGGAATACCTGGCTGTGAATCTGAAATATGTCAGTATTTACCCACAGACTCCAATCACCTTCCAGAGGCAGCATGGTACAGTGGGCAGAGACTTGTCTGAAGAACCCTACGATCCTGTAACTGAAGACATCCAGAGACAGAATTTCCTACCCCCAACAAGATCTGCCAGGCCCAGTCTGTTCATCATCCATCCATGACACATCTGCACTTCTAAGCCTCTGAGCAATGGGGTACAAGGCAAAGAAGACTGGAATCAGAGGCAGATACGCTGGTCTTGAACTCTGGCTCTGATATTGAGGCCAAGTCACATTAGGATGTCTTCATTTCTTCCACTCTAAAATGAGGGTGCTGGACTCAAGTCCCAGCCTGACCTATGAGCAGCGTGCTTTGACCAGTCTCACTCACTCACACTCCCTTCCTATCCATCTGTCCAGGACCAGGAGGCTTCCTCTGCTCAGCCTTGCCAGGAGGGCTGAATTCATAATGTAATTTGGGGACCTGACCTTGAGAAAGGCCATCTCTGTGGGCCCCAATTTCCCCATCTGTAAAAGAGTAAACCAAGAGGTTCCAACTGCATGGATTTAAGCCACGGACTTAGAGAAGCTTCCCTACAGTGTCCCCAGCTAGTGATCATCTAGCATTTGATGAAGACTTCACCAAAAGAGGTCTAAGACAGCCCGGACCAGGCCGGGGAAGCTCTCAATCATGCCTGGGAAGTTGGCTTGGCCTAAATCTGCCTCTTCCCAACTTGGACCCACCGCTCTTAGCCTGGCCCACTCAAATTAAGAAGAATCACTATTCTGCCTGTGCATAACAGCTGTTCAAATACTAGAAGACAGCTCCAGCTGCTCCCCTTCCACTCCACCCCACCCCCAGTCAAACCACCTCTAACAAAAGCCTAACCAAAACCTCAACCCTGGAACCTTTCTGTCTATACTTACTCATGCACTCATGTCCCTGACGAAGGAGGCAGGGAGTGCTTGATAAAGCCTTGGTGACTGACTGAGAACAGAATATCAGGCTTCAGATGTGGTCAGACCATGGCGCTGAGAGCCTGTGAGCACTGTGCTAGGTACAGCTGCCTCTCAGGCAGAACACCAGCCAGACTCACCCCACATGGCATCTGCACCTGTCACCCTCCGCAGAACCATTAGGAGCCAGAGATGAACAATTCCCACCACTCTTAACTCTCCCCTCCATCTCCCTTTCCCATTGCCACCTTTTGGCGCTCACGCCACCTGGATTCCACAGATGATATACCACATCCTTGGCATTCCTTTTAATACTGGCCTCCTCTCTCGAACACGATGATCCTGGTCGAGAAGACACATTCCTTGTCCCTGTGACCATTTCCAGATCCTGCATCTGCCACTCACATTTAGCAGCCTCCCCTCCTTTGAGAGTCCCTTATTCAAATGTATCACACAATCCTAATCACCAACCTGGTGACTGGTGCCTACCAGCCCCACCTCCTCTCCCTGGTTCACAGTCCTTCAAATACTCTAGGATCATGGTGCCCGGATCTGCTTGCACTCCACCAAAGACACAGGTGGGGACCATCACATGTTTACTTCCATGATCACACACTATGAATTCCTTTTCTTTTAAGACTAGCCTCCCAATGTTTCATCTTTCCCTGAACCCATTCTTTGTCCTCACCAAGATCTCAACTCCTTCCTTCCCTCAGCACGCATACACCTGTTCTGCCTTAACTTTCTTTCCTTCCCACCTTGACCCTGCAGTATAGTTAGCCAGTTCATCCCACAATATCCTCTCTCCTTAAATCCCTTGGTCTTTTGTTCTATCTACACTTGTACCTTACCAAACCCAACCCTGGATTACTCCCACCACTTACATATGCATACGTGTAACATTTTAATTAACTCTCCCACCTCCCCATGGAACATATGACCCAAGTCACCCCAGCTGGTAGCACTTTCTGAACTTTCTAATTTGCCTAAACAGTGCTAGACCAGTAGTATCTTGAAGAACTGAGTAAATCAGTGTGTTGGTCAGACACACCATGACTTTCATGCCCTGTCAAGTGATGTTCATGGATTGATTGCTTTAAGCTGCTGGATAAATTTACATAGTCCAAAAAACATGATTTTTAGACTCAGTTTGAATCTGGAGAGGACCTGGCTCTGTCACATTCTGTGTCCTTGGACAAAGCATTAACCTCTTGAAGTGTCAGTTTTCTTGTCTATAAAACAAGGGGTTTGGACTAGAAGAAATTTTTACCCTTCTAATGATTCCTTCCCTGCTACCTAAATATACTCAGCAAGTTTCCCATCCTCAACAAACCATCCCCTGACCCAACCATCCTCTTAAGTTCTCTTCCCTCTCACAAACTCCCTGAAAAGACCACCTTGCCCCTCCTGATGTCCACCTCCTCACCTTTCTGCCACTTCTCAATCCTTTGCCGTGTGACTTCCAATCTCACCTCTCAATGGAAACCGCTTTCCCCAAAGCCCCCAGTGATCAAAAACTTCCAATTCAGATGTTATGATCCTTCTTGACCCATCTGACAGCACAGCACCTAGCATAGTACGCCAGGATTTCTCATCCTGGATCAGTGAGGATAGGCATGGAAGGCAGATAGACAGACAGACTATATTTCAATGTAACTAACTTCCTATGCAGTACCACGTATTTATTTTAGGCATTCAAAACCACTATTCTTCTGAAGAGTCCACAGGCTGCACTAGAGTGACAAAGGGGTCTGTGACACCAAGAATGTTAAGGACCCACAGGGGTTTTCATGGACATGTCTCTCCTGGCTTGGCTCTCCTCAGCACCCATCAGAACAAGTATCGCCATGCAGAAGCCTCCCAAACCCCCACAGCTAATCCTTGCCACTTAACTCAGACATGCCACTTATTGGTTCTGACATCAAATTAATCTGGGGACATTTTAAACAGGATGTCCTGAAGGCACCTCAAAGCCAAAATGTCTGAAACAGAATTCATCATCTTCTCCCCAAACCCACGCTTCTCTCTTTTTGAAGGCGCCACCACCCTTCCATTTACCCAGGTTCACTCAGCTCACATACACAATCAGGCCACATCTTTCCGAATCCACCTCCACAGCTAGTAAAGATACTGTTAGCTAAGCAAGCTGAAAAGCTGTAGAGCCTCGCCCTTCGTTCCATTTTGCTTCAAGCTGTCTCTTGGACACTCCAACTGCTCAATATTTAAAATTTATTCTTCATTCATCCCTTCCATTTTCCACTCACACAGTCACCACCCAATTCATCTCCTGAATGGACTACCGACGTAGCCTCAGAATCGGATTCCCTGCTTCTAGTCCTTCACTTTACCAACCCAATCTTCAAACATCTACCCAAACGCTATCTGACCGTCCCATTCTCCTGCTCAATAAACTCCAGGGGCTCTGCCTCTGCTACTTCCTGGATCCCATAAAAACTCCTTGGGGCCCACACCATTCCCCTGTGTGCTAGTTCCCATCTGCCCTCTCTGTGCGGGCCATTCTCCCAGACCCAGAATGCTCTCCCTCCAAACTCCCCTCGCTGCAGGGGTCCTTTCTGGACCTTCTCTCACCCTCCTCACCACAATTATCTGGCATTGCACTTGGTCCTGTTTCGCAGATGCTCACAGGGTCTGTCTCCTTCCTGCCTGACAGGGATGGGGCTCGGCCCGAATCCCATTAGCTTTCCGGGTTGTTCAGTGGTGTTGGTGGTCTATGTTGAACTTACAACTTGGTCTCATCTGCTTTGGAGATACCTGGCAGGCCCAGTGTGGAAACCCATCCCCAAAGCAAACCAGCACCTTCCTTGTAATTTACAGTCTTTAGAGAATGACCGAGGGCACTGAGGGTCACTGAGTCCCTCCGGGCCTGCTGGAGTCCTCAACCTGGTGCTCCTTGCCAGGGGTGTCAAACTCCTGACCTGTGCCCAAGTGCTGCCCGACCACATGACTGGGAAAGGTTCACCAAAATGAGGACAAAATACAACACAGAGAAAGTCATGGCTTTCTAAGTCAGTATGCAGCCACAGGGGTCACTGCCCGGTACTACATTGCTTCTTATTGCGCTTCCTAGTCTGCTAGGCCGACTAATAAGCTAACATTTCTATAGCACTGATCACACATGCATCAGCCCTAGGGCATGGGTGCTCTCCTTAACCTCATGTTCAAGGTTAAGGAAACAAAAACAAAGAGGTTAAGTCTCGTTAGTCAGTAAACATTATTTAAGTACCTACTATGGGTCAGGTGTTACACTCAGCACCAGAGACCCAGAAAGAAGCAGAAGGCAGTCCCTGCCCCGGGGAGCCCCGACATACAGGCCAAACAGTAAGTGATTATGGGAGGAGGCACTCAATTAGGAGGTTGGGAAAGGTTTCTTGAAGATGGGATCTTAGCTGGGAATTTAAGGAAGCCAGGGAGGAGAGTAGGCACAATGAGGTGGAGTGTCTTGTTCAGGAAAGGGCTGCTGAGTCAGAGGGAGGTAAGAAGAGAAAGGCAGGAGGGGGCTAAGGTGTAAAGGACTCTGCCTACTGAACGGAGCATTTGGTATCTGGTCCTGGGGGCAACAGGGAACAAATGGAGCATATTAAGCAGAGGCAGGGGTGACATGGACTGATGGACATGTGCTTTAGGAATCATCACGTCGGTGGCTGAATCCTGAGGATGGAGGGTAGTGGGGATAGATTAGTGGCAGGCAGGAGGTGATGAGGCCCGCACTGGAGTGCTGACAGTGACAGAGGAGAGACGGGCATATATCGGAGATGCTGCGATGGGGAAATCAACGAGCCTGGCGATAGCCTGGGTCTACCTGGCGATAGCCTGGGTCTAGGGGGTGAGACAGCCAGATGGGGCCGGGATGGCTCCTGGGCTGAAAGCCTGGGGGGCTCCCAGCTGGAGCTGTGCATAACAAATGGCACCACACCTCCATCCAGTTACCAGCCCCCGGTCTTTCTGCTTCTCCTTCTCAGGAGACCTATCACATGTTGATTTTTAGGAAAGCCGGGTATAGGCAGTCTTTCTCATGCTAGACTGTCACCTCCTGGAGGGAAGGGCATCCACCCCATTCATCTTTGTGTTTTCCAAAGCTGACTCTCAATGAATCCAATGAATAATCCATTCTAAGGTGACCTGAAGAAGAGCTTACGAAACAAGGGCCAAGCTTAGACAGATATTGCTCAGGAGTACTGAAACTGCTCAGAGTACCTGAAAAGTTACAGCCAATCCAGTCAGCGTTCAGAGATACTTCAAAGGGCCAATTTAAATGGAAAGAATCAAATACATCTCACTCAAGAAGCAAGCTGCTGGAGGATTCAGAGGGCCCAGTGCAACTGATCTAAAAGCTGGACTAGAGAAGCAGACGGTCCTCATCAAGCCAACCCAAACAGAGTCACATCTCCGGTCCTGGAGGAGCCTCCTCTTCTGAGGACAGCACGGGCTCCATCACAGGCTGGCCAGCCTACATCAGGGGCTGCACAGAATGACCGAGTCGCCATGGGCTCACTAACTAGTTGCAGGCAAGCAATTTTGTCTGGACGGATAAGAGCACAGCGACCATAAATCACTACGTGAATCATTTATATAAACACCTAGACTGAAAACTGGGGTGCAAAAGCGCTATTTGGAGAAGTTTTGTAAATCGTAAAATCAAAAATGTGCTAGCAATCTGTAGGTGGTGCTAACATCCAAGTCATTGTTCTAAGCCTCTATTAAAAATTCATGGGCATCTCATACTCCACCTGAAAATCAAAGGAGAAACCTCGGGGAGGAAGGGGAAGCCCTTCTCTGTTTCCAGCGCTGGCATATACAGCATTCAGGGGCACAGGCAGGCTTTTGCCTCCTGTTACTGCATCCCCAGTGCCCCAGGCAGAGACAGAGGAACACGCAGACATTTAAGAGATGTTTATAGAACTGGTTCAGAAAGAAACAAGTTTGTAGACTCAGTGTGTCAGAATTGGCCTCTTGGAAGTTCCTTCATCTTACAGACGAATAAACGAAAATCTCAGGGAAATAAGAGAGGCAGCCGAAGGGAGGTCGCTTGGCCAGCAGCAGACACTGGGGTCTGAACCCCAAGGCTTGAGGAGAGAGGGGACTTCCCACTCCCTCAGGTGACCTCTTTTTTTTTTTTAAGTGAATAAGCTTTTTGTTAAGAGCTCCATGCTATTTACTGAGCACTGAGGACACAGAAGAACATTCTTGCCATCAAGAGGCTTACATTTTAAGAGAGGGAATCAGAACCAGGGGTCTGATGATATTTAAAACAATCAACAGGTAATTACTATAAACTACTTCATTTGGGTTAAAATCACACAAGCAAGGCAGCAAGTCAACTTTTAATTCTCAGGATGATAAGACAAATGCTGCTTCAATTATAGGGTGCAATCTGATTATAGAGTAGTGAGACTGATTCTGCCTATGACTTAGAGCCAGGTGCCAGAGGTCTGGGTTAAGTTAGATTTGAATTTCTTTATGATGCCTGTCAGCTGATCGGGCACAAAATAAATTTGCTGACTGTGGAACAAGCCAAGAGGAAGGGGCTGTCTGGCCCTGATCCCCCTCCGCTGCTTCTTCCAAGATGCCAGGCCCTCTCTACAAGGAGGCAAAGCCTTAAAAATCACTTCCCTTTGACCTGAAGGGCACTCGGGCCAGGCCAGAAGGAAGATGCCCAGAATGGGAGAGAAGGTTTCTACCATTTTATTTTCTTGAAAGTTGAAAAAAATATTCTGTATCAATAAATAGTTATTGGCAGATTTTTAGGAGCAGAGGTAAAAGAAGTTTCCCCATGTCTTAAAGCCTTCCTAACTCCAAATCTATTTATCTTACTCTCAGTACCCCTGAAAATTTAAAAAGGGAAAAAAAACCCAACCAATCTTTTCACAGATATGTTCTCCTTCTATAAAAACCACATGCTGGCCTCACTGGCTACCTCCATCACAGAAGCTCACCAGACCGATAACTGGCCAAGAGCTGTAAAGCAGGAGTCCTCGGTCTGGTGCTTCTACTGCACTGGAATGACCCTGGGATGGAACTCGGCCTCTGAGCCTCAATCTCTTCACATACAAAATGGGAGTAACAGCTGCCGAGTCTATGATGCAAGACTGTCTATAAAAATCCTTGGATAAAAGTAAAACGCATTACCTGAATGCAAAATAGTATTAACAACTTAACTCCAATCACCGTACCACAACTGGGAGAGTCACTGCAGCTAGCTGCCAAGAGTCCTGCCTAGGCTCCCAAGTGCTCCCCCATTCCAGGCCGCCTCACAAGCAATGCCCGTCAGCCCTCTGGGATGGTGCTTGGGACGGCAAAACTGAAAGTGGTCTTGGAGACACTCAGCCCAACGCTATCCCCTCCAAGCGTGCCATCAGGCTCCAAGGGAAACAGAGCAGTGCCAAAGGCCTGGAGGCGGCGGCAGCAGCAGCAGGCACCTCTCAGTCCTCTCTCCCCTTCTTGGTCAGTCAGCAAACATGTATTTACTGGAACAAACACTCATATTATTTATTACTATTCCCCTGCCCCAAACATGCCCGGTTCGTCCAACTAATTCTCCCGTGGCCCTCTGCCATCCTGGCCCCTTCCTCTAGAGCTCCTGCTCCTCGTTAATGTGCTTCCCGTAACTGGTGCTCGGAACTCTGGGTGACCCAGGAAAGAAAAGACCCAGCACCAGCTCCCTCCATCTTAGCTATGGGCCTCTTGGGCCACCCTCCTCTCAGCTGTCAGGTCCAAACCGGAGGCCCAAAGTCCACCTTCTTTTTTTATACTTAAGTGTAAGGACTTTGACTTAATCAATCAATACACACTTATTAAGGACCTACTCTGCACCAGACAGGAAGTACTGGGGATAACCTCACACCCAATGTTCTAGCCTACCAGGATAATTCTTTAAAAAAAATCTCACTTCTGCCATCCAGTGCATCACCTAGCCTTTCCAGCTTTGTGTCTCCTGAACTTCTAAGGAGCACGCCACCTGCCAATGCCACCCCAGGAAAGGGGGTGAGACAACCCACGGCCAAAAACAGATGTACTAGAAAACATTTCCTTCCCTTCCAAGATGAAACCAAATTACTGACTACTGCTCTCTAGGCCTAGACTTCCAAGTACAATTATCCCTTTCACACTGTGGGGGGGTCAGGGGTACGGCACCCTGAGATCTGGAAAGCCCACAAAAGATTTTTTTGGCTCTCTTTGTACCAACAAGAAGCTGGAGTTTTTTTTTTCTTTTATGGGGCATTTACAGTACCTTACTGTAATATGTGGGTTATGTATTTGGTCATAGGTTCTGTGTCATCTGCTGGCCTACAAGTATTTTCTGCAGCTTCCACAAAACTCTCCCCAAATCCCCATTTAATGTCCTATGCCAACCCACAACATATGGAAACCGTGGGGAGGAAAGTCATAATTCGGGAGGGGTAACTGTACTCCCAAATTTCTTGGCTGTCAGAGAGTTTAGCTCACATCTCTCCATGGGTGCCATGAGAAAGACATGAGAGTGTTTGTCAAACTTGTCCCAAGATCTTGGTAGACTTATATCTACAGCATTCCCCTGTTACTGAGTTTAAGCAATCTGGGCAGCAAAAGAAAGAAAGTGAGCCTAGCACCATGTGAAAAATGAAGCGATGATCTTGAATGGAGTCAGGGGCAGGAGAACCTGGTAGGACCACTTGATAAAGCAAAAGAACTGGTGCTGAAATTACATGGCCCAGCTCTGTCACAGTCTCTAGGCCTCAGTTTCACAACCTATAAAATGAAGACGCTAGTCTAAGTGACCTAGAAAGAGAGCTCCAAGTCAAAACTGGATTCTGCTTTCCAGTTCCTTCTGTTCCTCTCTTCAGTTTTATAGGAGAATTCACAATCATGGTCAATCTGCTGTCTGGGGCTTCTTCCAGCCCTCTTTACATACTTAATACCAATGCCCTACAGTTGAAGAGATCTGCTTGACCCAGTTCATGACCCATTTCTCTTGGCCTCTGCCCTAGCACAATCATACCTGTTGATTTTCCTTTCCTTCCTTTCTAATACCTCCTTCAGGAACCCACCTTGGATGATGAAATTTATTTATAAGTGACTTTTTCATGGACGGACCCCATTCTCCATCTTAAATCCTCTCCCTATCCATACCTGCTTCCCCATTGGGTTTAATATATTTTTAAACAAAGTTTAAAGGTTAAACAAGAGTTCAACCCCCTTTTGTGTGGTGCAAATCAAAGGTAAGGATCACGGGACTCCCATTCTCCCAATCCTTGCTCTGTGTTTGTTCATTTATCATCTACTATACCTAATCTCATCTTTTTAAAGATGGGAGGGAGCATTTTCTTCTATTGATTCCTATCTCCAGCCTCAGTCTCTGGTTGGTGGCTTTCTGCACAGGTTGGACCCTGCTCTCACCTTTACCTCTGGATAGTCAGGCACTGCTTGGCAGCTCCTGGAGCTGGAGGTATTGGCTAAGGCCAGGTCCTGCCCTTTACTAGAATATGTAGGTTTGGGCTCAGTCTCCTGGCAGTGGTCTTTCTTTCTATCACCAGGGCTTAGCGTGGTGCCTGCATACAACGGGTATCTAAAAAATGCTCAACTGCCCAGCTGGATTTCTATTTTGGCTTCTCTCCTTCTGTCTGCTTCTCCTTACATAGCCCCCAATCCAGGGGGCAGCTTCATTCCTTGCTATGGCCCAGACAGACTCAATCAAGTGTTTCTGATTATTGTGGCAGCAGGCCTCCATCAAGACCTTGGTGCTTGGCTTCCAGGTGCCCCCCAGGTGCTCTGGTAGGGCTGCCCATGTGCTGGCCTGGCCCTATTTCCTACTGGAGGGGTGGGTGGGTGGAGAAAGGGGCAATTTCCAGTTTGATCTCATTTTGGAACCTCTGCACATTGCCGGCAATACTGTTGGGCAAGCCTAGACTGAAGTGAGGATGCGAGAGCTGTTTCTTTTTGGTTTCGTTGTTGTTCCATGAGGGAAATTTCTATTTAATAAACAACTGAGTTGGATATGGGCTCCTCTACATCCTACAAAATGCTTTCTTAGCTGTGAGTCCAAATTTAATATACTTTTTAAACCACATAACAGAAGTGGATGGTTCTAATCTCCTTTTTTTTATTCTTCATATGTTAAAATGTTTATGTTTGTAGATAATTATTCAAAATAAAGATATGGATTTTTTAAAAAAACTGATTGGCAAGTCCCCTTCTTCAAACCTTGTACATAAAAGGGAGAGCTTAAAAGAATGCAGTGCAGGGCTCAGGAGCCTTCCTGCTCCTTACAACACTGAGGGATGACTCCAAGAAACCCAGGACAGAGACAGAGAGGAGGAGAAGCCAAGAGAGCCTTCATTCCCACTGGCCTTTCGATTGTTCGGCTTTCTAATCAGGCGGTTTTTCTTAATCATTCCCACTGTTTCTTGAGTCAAACCTAGAGGTTATTCTGCACTCATCATCTCCTCCTTCGCTCCAGTCCCTGGAGGAGACACGGCCCTTCTCCCTACCAACATTTAATCGCTCAACGAGAATCTGAACAGAGATAATGCTGGATGTGGGACGAGAGGCACAGCGTTTGCACCCCGACTGACCTACCACCTGTACTTTCACAACTCCTATGGTTTTCTTGGGCCTGTAAAATGAGGCCTGCCCAGGTGAGCTAGAAGGGTGAGCGCCAAGTTGTGCCCATTTCAATCCCACAACATTCTGTCCTCTGTCTCCCTCCAGTCACTCAGTCATCACCAGGTTCAGCTTCTTAGCATCTTTTCACCTGAATAATGGCAAGAACCGAATTTCCGTTCCTGCCTCCACTACCCAGACTGAGACCACGTCAGCCCTCCAAGTCAAACACTTTCAGAAGCCATGTGATGTCCTTTAAAGTAGGAAGTGCTTCAAGAGGTACTCCCAATATGAGCAAAAGGAAAACTGTCCCCTCCCTACCAGCTACACTGACCCTATGAGCTCCTTGTTAATGCATCTTTGTACAGAAAAATATCAAACTTTCTAAGTGCTTTTTAGGCCAAGACACTGCAAAAATGACTGCTGAAAGGATGAAACAAAAAGCATCACTCCTTTCTAGAGGGCACAAGTGTTTCCATAGGGCAGACTTTTGAAAGAAAAGAAACTTTGAGTCACTCACTTAAACACACCAACACATGTGCTAAAGAAATAAGGATCCTGTTATTCCACCCTATTGGCTGGCTGTTTCCGTGGTGTCCAAGTCTCGGTGCTCCCATTTGGGGTTTTCTTGGTAAAGATACTGGAGTAGTCTGCTATTTCCTTCTGAAGCTCATTTTGCAGATGAGGAAACTGAGGCAAACAGGGCGGAGGGACTTACCCAGGGTCACACAACTAGGAAGTGTTCAAGGCATGCTTTGAACTCAGGAAGACTTAGGGCTTCTTGACTCAGGCCTGGCAGGCGCTCTACTGTACCACCTAGCTGCTTAACTGCATAAACTAGTATAATAATGAAGAAAAAAGAATTCATTTCCTGCAAGGGCACCACTCTGCCTTTGATGGGAATCTTTCTAACACACACTGAGAGAGAAAACCAGAGCTCCAGGTCTGGCTGCCAGTTACTGGTGGTGTGACCTCAGCTAGCCTGGACTCTCTGGACATCCTCTCTTTGCCTGTGAAATATTGTAGAGACTAAACTCTGCTGTGCTGCTAACATGCCACAATGCCAGGTCACTGGGTATTTGTTAACCACTTACCTCTCCCCCCTCAGACATAAGCCTGGAGGAATAGTCTGTCTCCAGCAGGGGGCTCTTCTCCCACAGTTACAGTAACACGGGTCTATTTTACTCTTTTTGAGGGAACCAAGAAGTAGGGTTTTGTTTGTTTGTTTGATATTGTAGTTTTAAGGCAGAGTCGATGGCCAGGATGACAAAATGCAAAGTAACCAATCCCTACATTGGTTCACGTCGCATTGCTCCTCTGATGCTGACCAGTCATTAGGTATTAATAAGTAGCTCTGATGTAGCCCTTGAGGCATTCCATGGGCTTTCTCACAAGACAGCCCTGTGACATATTATGGCTCCCATTTTATAGATAAGGAAACCGAAGCTCAGTGTACAGCGCCACAAGCCGACAGTTACCAGTACAGCTAGGTGGGGCAGTAGACATAAGGTGCTGGTCCTGGAATCAGGAAAATCTGAGTCCAAATCCTGCCCAGATACTCATTAGCTATGTGACCCTGGCAAGCCAAGGGTGTTCTTCAGTTTTCTCAACTGGAAAATGGGGATAAAAAGAGCCCCTTCCTCACAGTGTTATGGTAAGAACCATGTGAGATAATCCTTGTAAAAGTGCTTAAACGCAGGGCCTGGTACACAGGAAAGACACTTCACCAGCATCAGCTCCCTTTCCCACCTCTCCAGTGAGCCTCCAAGGCAGGATTTCAGGCCAGGCCTAGAAGCTCCTCATCTGTGGCTTCTTGGTATCTGAGAGTGGGAAGGGATCTCGGGGGGGGGGGCCCTCTAGTTCATCCAATACCTGAAAGCCCACCCCCAACACCTGGCTATTCGCCTCTCCTGCATGCTCAGAACTAAGTTCATACAAGAGTACTATCAAATCTGGAACAATCCCAATATCCTAAGACACGACTTGTTTGTAAGTAGGCCAAGAACTACAAATAATATAATTCAAGGAAGCAGAAGGGAGTATTAGAAAGGACACTGGATCAGGGGTTGGATGCAGAGAGGGGCCTACTCAAGCCCAGGGTCCCTGAGGGAGCACAGTAAATGTAAGGACTGAGTAAGTCTTTCACAAGAGAGAGAGTGAGGCCTCAGATGAACTCGTACTTCCGTTTGCCCTCAGAGTTCACCAGCTCTCTCCCTGGAAGCTGACAGCCATCTCTATCCTGAGTCCTTCTGATCAGGATGTCCTGGATTGCTGTACTGATCGGAGCTGGGAAGTCTTTCACAGTGGATCCTACCACTGCTGCTGCTGCTGGGTACAATGATCTCCTGGCTCTGCTCACTCTGTTTTGCATCCGTTCATATAGTTCTTCCCAGGTTTTTCTGAAAACTTCCCCACCATTTCTTATAACAAAACTGTATTCCATCACAATCATATGAAGAACTTGTTTAGTCATTCCCCAATTGATGGAGATCCCCTCAGTTCCCAATTCTTTGCTACCATAAAAAGAACTGCTATAATTTTTTTGCTACACATCGATCTTTTTCCTTTTTCTCTGATCTCTCTGGGATACAGAGCTAATTGCGGTTTTGCTGGGTCAAAAGGTACACACCAGTAATCTTGTAGCCGTAATCTCACATTGTTTTTCAGAATAGTTGGACCAGTTCACAACTCTACCAGCAGTGCATTAGCAGGACTTTTCCCTCACTTACTCCAGCACATGTCATTTCTGACAGGTGTTAGACAGTATCTCCTCTAAAGTTGCTTTAATGTGTATTTCTCTTATCAGTAGTTATCCACCACAGTTTCCACAAGACTATAGATAGCTTTAATGTCTTCTTCAGAAAACCACCTCTTCATATTCTTTAGCCATTTGACAACTGGGAAATGGCTCTTATTTTTATAAATTTGACTCGGTTCACTAAATATTTGAGAAATTAGGTCTTTATCAGAGAAATCTGCTGTATTTTTTTTTGCTATTATTTCATTGTCTACACCTTTGAGCAAAATGTAGTTTTCCTGATTATCATTTAATTAGGTCTGTTTTTGTTTTTCCTTTGTCTAAAATCATGATTGCTAACCCTGCCTTTTTTATCTACGCTAAAATATAACATTCCGCTCATCCTATTTTTTTAAATCCGTGTGTGTGTGTGTGTGTCTGTCTTTCTGCTTCAAGCGTGTCTCTTATAAACAACATATTTCTGGATTCTGGTTTCTAATCCATTCTGCTCACTCCTTTCATTTTATGAGTTCATCTCATTCACTTTCACAGTTGTAATCTCTGTGCATCTCTCTATTCTACTTACTTCCGTTGATCTTTCTTTCTCTTTATTCTTTCCCCCTTCGAGAGTCTGTTTTGCTTCTGACCACTACCTCCCTCAATCCGTCTTCCCTTTTATCATCACTCTGTCTTTTTTCTTATCCCTCTTCCTTGGGAGGTAAGAGATTTCTATACCCAGATGAATGCGTATATACCTTCTTCCCTCTTTCAACCAATTCCGATGATCCTGAGGTTCAACCATTGCCACCCCTCACATTTTCCCCTCCACTATAAAAGCTATTCCTTTAGAGTCTCTTTTTTTGTGAGGTAATATTCCTCATTCTTCCTTTCTCTTCCTCCTTCTCCCTGTGCTCCCTTCTTTC
This sequence comes from Petaurus breviceps papuanus, assembly GCF_028583685.1. Classification (NCBI taxonomy): domain Eukaryota; kingdom Metazoa; phylum Chordata; class Mammalia; order Diprotodontia; family Petauridae; genus Petaurus; species Petaurus breviceps. The sequence goes on from NW_027186458.1 coordinate 9,363,459, forward strand.
TCAACCCTTCATTTTTTTCCTTTTCTGTGGCAAAGAGTCACAGAGCTAGTGTCTGAAGCCAGATTTGAACTTCGGTTCTCCTGACTCCAGGGCTGCTACTCTATCCAGCCCAAACCCTTCATTAAAAAAAAAAAAAAATTATTCTGGGGGCGGCTAGGTGGCGCAGTGAATAGAGCACCAGCCCTGGAGTCAGGACGGCCTGAATTCAAATCTGGCCCCAGACACTTAACACAAAACTAGCTGTGTGACCTTGGGCAAGTCACTTGACCCCAACTGCCCTACCTTCTCGCTCCAAAAAGCAAAATAATAATAATTGTTGTGAATATTATTAGTATAACAATTGACTCAAACTCATGCCCTTCTAACTACCCTAATAATGATAAACTTTTTAGGAGTTAGAGGTATTGTTTTCCTATAATGGATTTTAAAGAGTTTACCTTCACTGAATCTCTCCTGATTTCTCTGTCATGTCTACTTCTCCTGAGTCATGTCTGAGTGTCACATTTTCCATTCAGTTCTGATCTTTTTCTTTTTTTTTTTTTTTTAAGCAATCGGGGTTAAGTAACTTGCTCAAGGTCACACGGCCAGTTATTTCTGGGTGTGGTGCTGAGTATCTGAGCCCAGATTAGATCCCCAGGTCACCCCGACTCTGGGGCCGGTGCTCTTACTCACTGCGCCACCTGGCCGCCCCTAAGCAATTGGGGTTAAGTAACTTGCTCAAGGTTACATGGCCAGGTGTTTCTGGGTGGGTGCTAAGTGTCTGAGCCTGGATTCGATCCCAGGTCACCCCGACTCAGGGGCCGGTGCTCTTACGCACTGTGCTACCTGGCCACCCCTGTTCTGATCTTTTTCAATACGAATGTTTTAAAGTCCTCTATTTCATGAAATATCCATTTTTCCCTGAATGATTACACTTGATATTGCTGGACAGGTGATTCTTGGTTGTAATCCTAGCTTCTCTGCTTTCCAGAATACCATATTCCTAAGCACTTCCACTCTTTTAACTTGGAATTCACTAAATCTTGTGTGATCTTGACTCCAGGATATCTGAATGTTTTCTATATGGTTGCTTGTAATATTTCCTCCCTGACCTGGAAGCTCTGGAATTTGGCTATAACATTTCTAAGAGTTTTCATTTCAGAATCTCTTTCAGAATGTGATGAGTGAATTTTTTCAATTTCTATTTTACCCTCTGGACCTAAGATGTGAAGGTAGTTTTCTTTTATAATTCTTGAAATATGTCTAACAGGGCTTTAAGGTAGTTCGATAATTCTTAAAATTATTTCTCCTCAATCTGTTTTCCATGTCAGTTGTTTTTCCAATCAGATTTCACATTTTCTTCAACTTTTTCCCTTTTGGTTTTATTTTATTACTTATTGATGTCTCATGGAGTGATAGGCTTCCACTTGCCCAGTTCTAGTTTTTAAGGAATTATTTTCCTCAGTGTGCTTCTGTACCTCTTTTTCCACTTGACCTAATCTATTTTTTAATGAGTTCTTTCTTCAGTTACTTTTTGTGCCTCTTTTACCATTTGGCCAATTCTGTTTTTTATGGTGTTATTTTCTTTGACATTTTTGTCTTTTTTTCTCCACCTAAGCTATTAGTTCTCTTTCCATAATTTTCTTGTATCCCGCTCATTTCATTTCCCAATGTTTCCTCTACTACTCCTGTCTCTTTCCCTCTTCCGAGGATTTCTGTGGGGCCTGTCTCCAGTCTCTTTCTTTGAGGCTTTGCTTGTATCTGTCTGTGCCTGGATATTCCCTGTCACCCGAGTAGCTTTATTTAGTCAGATTCTCCCGATGTAATTTGCTTATTTTTCAGGCCTATTTCTTGATTCTAAACTTTATGTTAAAGTTGGGCTCTGCTCACCTGGGGTGGGAAGGAACTGTTTCAAGCTTCAGGCTTTTGCATGTTGCTGCCTTCAGACTAGCCCTGGGAATCTGCAAGTTTTCCCTGCTTCCAAGGTGGTACGATCCAATGAGCAGTGTGGTCCCTGCTTCCTCAGTCTGCACTCTGGTCTTGATCCAGGAAGGGCCCTCGTTTCCTTGCAGCTGCAAGCGCTAGTGCTGCTCTTAGCTCTGGAACTATGACCAGGGCCCCTGTGCACTCCACCCTCCACCCCGGAAGTGCAAGCCACAACTGCGTATGGGCAATAGAGCTGCTGATCAGTGCCAGCAAAGGGTCCCTGGAAATCTCTTTCTGACCTCTTACCATCTCTGAGTTGAAAAGCTGCTGCTGTCACTGACCTTTCGTTGGCTCTGCCACTCAATCTGAGATATTATTTTAGAATTAGAAGGGAATGTTGGGAGAATTCAGCTGGATTATTGCCTCCATTCCGTCATCTTGACTCTACCCCCCCCCCCAATTTTCAATGAAGACATACCACTTTGGGGGAAAAGGTTCCATTTTTGTATATGTACAGTAAGCTCACAGGTGTTTTATAGTTGAAAAGGAAATGGGCTTGGAATCCAGACACCTGGGCTCAAATCCGTCTTCTGAACAGTAACCTGAACAAGTTAACTTTCTTTCTCTGAACCCCAATGAGCTACCCCGTGGCATTAGTCATCACACAGGAAAGTTCATAAGGTACCATTTAAGGGAGTCACTGTTTTCCTCAAACTCTGCCACTGCAGTCACCAATTATAGTCCACAATTCTTCATCATTCCTGATGGGGCTGCTTCCCTTCCCTGTCCTTCCCATTTCCATCCAACCTAGACTGGCGCGAGGTTCTGTCCTCTTCCTGGCACGTAAAACGGCAAGTGATTACTTTCTCTTTCCTTACTTAAGTGTCACTGATGAAGAAACCTTCTTTTTCAAGGTGGTTTCTAGGTGTTGTCCATCTTGAGAGGAAAAATGTTTTCTCATGTTCTGTTATTGCCAATGACATGCAGGTAGCTTTTTAAAGATCAGAGCTTGTTTCTACGACCTGTGGTGGTGTATATTTTTTTTTGCTTTCAGGAAACAGAGAGTAACAGAATCACAAAATAGTATCCTATGAAAGGCTTAGGTCACTACAGGGGGAAAAAAAGAACCTTTCTTTCCTTCTCTGGGTTGCTATATTTCAAATGATGATGTTTATCTGACTAAAATCATAGAGAGTAACACGTTCCCCTACCCCATAAAAAAAACCCTTTATACATATATATGACTTTTTAAAGATTTCACAAAGATAATCTTATTTGATTCTTATAACAACCCTGTTAAGTAGGTGGTGTTATCATTCCCATTCTACAGAGGGGCAGATGGGGGCTGAACACGGTTCAATGGCTTGCCTGTCTGTGACTGTAACAATTGGGATGAGTGGGTGGGTGGATGTAATCAGACAGATCCTTCATTTCCTCCTAGGCAAGCTGGTTACAGTGTTTGGCTATCCCTGCATGCTCCTCTGGGAGCTAGATCTGGTTTTGTACACCCATTCTCGAGAATACTCCAGCTTTTCAAATGGGCAGTGGCACAGTGCATTCCAAACTATCTTCCGTGACTCACAGAGTTCATGTCCTGTCCATTCTAGCTACATACAATTTTAGACATTTGTCACTGTAAAATGGCAGAAATTGAGGGGAAAGGTAAATGACAGGGATAAAGGAAAACAAAACACTGACTTCTATCAAGAAAAAGCAAAGGGAATGGAACAAACTGCTGAAGGTGCCGCCACACACGGATGGCACAGAAATCGCCCTTCCACACACGCAGGCTGCCCCCCCCCCCATCTGCTTTGTGTCCATTTCTTCACCACACGCTTGGCCATGCAGACAACGCTCTCTGACCGCAGGACGGGGGCTCTTTCTGAGCAGACTTTCATTTCTGTCTTTACCTTCAGTGCCTAACACTATCTGGCACAGAGCAGGGACTGACTAAATGCTTCTTGATTGACTAGAAGGTCTCTTAATAGGTAATGAAAGCAGTAAAGAAGCCAAGGACTAAAAAACAAAAACCAACCCAACAAAGAACCCACAGTTTGGGCCATGATCACCCCTCTTCAGCTGTGTCTTTCCATCAATTACTTGTTAATCTGCTAAAAAGTCTCTTTAGTCCTGAAGTTGTGAATCTCCTATGCCTGAAATGAAGCTTGGTAAGACTCTGGGTCCAATCTTTCTTTCAAGAGGCTGTGGGAAACAGGAGCAGGAAGGGGCTCGTGAAAAAGGGCCCAGAGTCCAGCTTCCTTCTGCTCAAGATGAGGAGGGAGGACATGCACGGCCTGGGGACGGCCAGCACAAAGGCAGAGAAGGCAGATGGAGAATCGTGCCTGAGGAACAGTGAAGAGGAAGGTCTGGCTGAAGCAGAGTGGAGGACAGTAAAGACAGGCTGCTTGTGTGGAAGAGCCAAGACTTCAGTCACCCACCAAAAGAAAAGGGCGAGCTTCAGATAAAGCCAATGCTGGGGGATGGCTAAGCAAACACCTCCTTATCCCATACCATAAGCTCAGGAAGTAAGCCAGCTCCAGCACTGGGCACATCTTGGATGCCAATGGACTACAGGAACAAGACCTCTCAAAGAGTCAGACGTATGTGCCAACTTCTGGTCCAGCTGCACAACAGCAAAGAAGCTAGTCCCTTTTCAAGGATGTCCAGACTAGTGATCATACTCCCCCTTAAACTCTGCCTCTGTCTACTTACACGTGTATTTGATGCTCTGAGAGAAGCCCTGACTTCCCTGGAAGCTCTGGACTGAGGACCAGTAAGGAAGGACGAGGCTGCTGGCTCCACCGAGGCCAAGCAACCTCGGTAGGGAAGAACTCCACTCGGCCTCCTAAGTGCCACAGGCCATTCTATGGCTCCATTCACCAGCCCACAACAGGGGTGCTCACAGCTGCTACTTTGCCATAGGAGGGAAATCACAAGCAGCTCCGGGTGTAGGCATGGATAAGGACAGAGGCCAAGGACAAGGGAGTGCTTTCCCTAACAGTCAACGTTTTAGTCATCGAGCCTTAAAGGTCAAATGAATAGGGATCAAACAACTCAAGGTTTCAAGAATAATTTCAAGATCAGTTTAAATGAATACAGTCTACTTCCAAATGTGCGTTCTCAAGAATCTACCTTTGAAAGCTGGAGGCATGATACTCAGTTACATATGAACCATATAATTTAACAGTTTAATTTCATTAGCAAACATTTAAAAATGCCATTTTCTGACACAAATGGGAGATAATATGTTTAGTTTGCAATGAACTGTAAAAAAAAAAGCTGCCCATCTCAATATATACACTCTGTCACTGTTCCCTAAAATGCACAGGGTATAATTATGACCTTGATATCTTATTACTGTTAAGCTTTCCAAGGTTATGTAAACTATTAGAGCAAATAAAATTGCCACTAAGATCTGCCCCAAATATTACTCAATAATCTTAATGTCGAATTTGATAGAATCTTTACAACCCAACAGCCAAACTAAGTTTTCTTTTTAAAGAATAATAAGGGAACATTAAAAAGTAATTGACTGGCAACATGAGCAAGCAGAGAAAGAAAACCAAGCTCAGCAATACAACTTTGGATTCCTTTTTTTGGGACTAAAAGGAGCAAAGCATGGAACAGGAGGAAGACAGTGAAGTCAGAACTCCTGCACCAAAAGCTTCAAGGGAAAATACGAGCTGGTTACAAGGCCACAGAGGAGCTTAAAAAGGATTCTGAATACCAAATAAGAGAAGTGGAGGAAAAACTGGGAAGAGAAATAAGAACAACGCCAGGAAAAGCTCTTTTCCTTTTTCCTGTTTGGTTTTGTTTCCTCTTTCCCATTGTTCATTCCATCTGATACAATCCCTCCTTATAACCTGACCAATGTGCAGTGTGAAAATATATACAGATACTATACTGGATTGTATGCCGCCGTAGGGGGAGGGAGAGAAAATCTGAAACTCAATTGTGGAACTGAATCTTGTAAAATAAAAGTAACCAAATTAATAAAAACAAAAAAAAATTTAAAAGAAATTTAAAAAAAAGAAAATTTATTCACATTCAAAAGAAAAGAGAAGTGAAGGAAAGAATGGGAAGAGAAATGAGAATGATGCAAGAAAATCATGAAAAGAGAGTCAACAACCTGACTGAAGAAAATAACTCCTTAAAAAATAGACTAAATCAAATGGCAAAAGAGGCCCAAAAAAACAATGAGGAGAAGAGAATGCCTTAAAAAGTCAAATTTGCCAGATGGAAAAAGAATCTCAAAAGTTCACTGAAGACAAGAACCCCTTCGGAATTAGATTGGAGCAAATGGAAGCTAGTGACTTTATGAGACTATTAAACAGATCCAAACAAGTGAAAAAATAGAAGGCAATGTGAAATATCTCATTAGAAAAACCACTGACCTGGAAAATAGATCAAGGAGTGATAATTTTAAACTTATTGGACTACCTGAAAGCCATGATCAAAAAACGAACCTAGAAATCATCCTTTAAGAAATTCTCAAGGAAAACTGTCCTGATGTTTTAGAACCAGAGGGCAAAATAGAAATGGAAAGAATTCACCCCTGGCGGAGCCAAGATGGCAGAATAGAAGCAAGACCTCCCCGAGGCTCTGGCTTCCACCTTCCCCAATCCATGTAAAAAGGGGACTCTAAACAAACTTTGGAGCTGCAGAACCTACAAAATGACACAGAGAAGCTAACCTCCCGCTGAGGACAGCCTGGCAGGCCAAGCTCTCTGGGAGCTGAGCCCAACCCCAAACGGAGGCTTTAGCCCCAGGGCGGGCCTGACCAGCTGCCTGCTAGAGTGACCCCAGATCAGCAGCAGCTGTGGCCATTTCCAGATTTATCAACACATAGATGAGAAGGACAAAGTGAGAGGTCAGTGCAGTCTGGACTTTGGGACCCAGTAAGTGAGAGTGCGAGGCTTTTGCCCCGGGGGTGAGACTGGCACAGCATCACATGGCAGCTTCAGCTCCTGGCCTGCAGAATTTAAGGGGACCAAGTGACCAGTCTGAGGTGTAATTGGTCTTGTTTTAACCTTCTTGGATCTGGATTGCAGTCCAGGGTGGAGATCCTGGGGTGTGTGTCCAGCTTGCCAGAGTGTGTGGAGGCCTCAGAGAGGACACCCATCTAATCCTTCCGGCAGCTGAGAAAACCCCACCGTTTTGGACGAAAGCTCCCCTGTCTGGTGGCAGAGTCCTACTGTGGCAAAAAGCCCAGGGGTCAAGTGACTGAGGGGAGACATGACCAGGCAAAGGAAACAAAGCAGACAGAAGATTCCAACATTAGACTCCTATTTTGGGGAAAAAAGGCGCAAAGCATGGAACAGGAGGAAGACAGTGATGTTAGAACTCCTGCACCAAAAGCTTCAAAGGAAAATACGAGCTGGTTACAGTCCATAGAGGACCTTAAGAAGCAGATAAGAGGAGTGGAGGAAAAATTGGGAAGAGAAATGTGAACAATGCAAGAAATTACGAAATGAGAGTCAACAGCCTGACTGAGGAAAATAACACCTTAAAAAATAGACTAACTCAAATGGCAAAAGAGGCTCAAAAAGGCAATGAGGAGAAGAATGCCTTAAAAAGCTGAATTTGCCAGATGGAAAAAGAATCTCAAAAGCTCAATGAGGAGAATCATTACTTCAGAATTATATTGGAGCAAATGGAAGCTAATGACTTTATGAGAAATCAAGATACTGTTAAACAGATCCAAACAAATGAAAGAATAGAAGGCAATGTGAAATATCTCATGGGAAAAACCACTAACCTAGAAAATAGATCCAGGAGATAATTTAAAAATTATTGGACTACCTGAAAGCCATGATCAAAGTAAGAACCTAGAAAACATCCTCCAGGAAGTTCTCAAAGAAAACTGCCCTGATGTTTTAGAACCAGAAGGCAAAATAGAAGTTGAAAGAATCCACCAATCACCTCCTGAAAAAGATTCAAAAAGAAAACTCCTAGGAATATTATAGCCAGGTTCCAGAATTCCCAGATCAAGGAGAGAATATTACAAGCAGCCAGGAAGAAACAATTTGAATATTGTGGAAACACAATCAGGATAACCCAGGATCTGGCAGCTTCTACACTGAGGGATTGAAGGGCTTGGAATATGATATTCCGGAGGTCAAAGGAGCTGTGATTAAAACCAAGAGTCACCTACCCAGCAAAACTGACTATCATGTTTCAGGGGAAAATATGGTCATTCAGTGGAAGAGAAAGCATTTTCAAGCATTCTTGCTGAAAAAACCAGAGTTGAACAGAAAATTTGACATTCAGATACAAGAAGCAAGAGAAGCATGAGAAGGTAAACAGGCAAAAGAAATCATAAGGAACTTATCAAAGCTGAACTATTTACATTCCTACCTGGACAAACAATAATTGTAACTGATGAAACTTTTCTCAGTAGTTGAAGGGATATGAGGGTATATGGGCATATAAATACATATGTGAATGTGTGTATATGTTTACAGGTATACATAGACAGAGGGCACAGGATCAACTGAATAGGAAGGGATGATACTTAAAAGGTAAAATTAAGAGGTGAGAGGAATATAATGAGAGGAGATGGAGAGAGACAGAATGGGGGTAAACTATGTCATTTAGAAGAGGCAAGGGAAAATGGTTACAATGGAGGGGAAGAACAGGAAGGCAAAAGGGAATGGGTCAACCTTATTCTCATTGAATTTGGCTTAAGGAGGGAATAACATATCACTTAATTGGGTATCTTACCCTACAGGAAAGTCGGGTGGTAGGGGATAAGAGAGGGGGAATGATAGAAGGGAGAGCAGATTGGGGGTGGAGGGTAGTTGCAAGCACCCACTTTTCAAAAGGGACAGGGTCAAAGTTGAGAATAGAATAAGTGGGGGGTGGGATAGGATGGAGGGCAATATAGTCAGTCTTTTACAATATATCCACTATGGAAATGTTTTGCGTAACTACACACGTACAACCTATATTGAATTGCTCATCTTCCCAGTTAGGGTGGCTGACGAGGGAAGAAGGGAAAGAATCTGGAATTCAAAGTTTTAAAATCAAATTAAAAAAAAATTATTATTATTTTTATTTTTACATGCAACTGGGAAATTAGATATACAGGCACTGGGGTACGGAGATCCTTCTTGCCCTACCGGAAAGTCAGAGGGGGGTGGAGGAGGATATAGGCTAGAGCAGACTGGGGGAGGGGGTATACAGTGGGGTCCCTGTTTTAGGGTGTTGGGTAGGGGAAAGACAGGAAGAAAATCTGTAACTCAAAATCTTGTGGAAATGCATGTCGCAAACTAAAAATAAACAAAATTTAAATTAAAACAGAATATCAAGACAAGACACACAGTAGAGGCTTATTTTCTCTACATATTTTAGTCAGTTAAGATAATAATTATCAGCATTTCTGTAACACTTTAAGAAATGCATATTATAGTATAATTAAAATTAATGAATTATTTGTTTTAAAATTAATGTTTCAATCAACCAACGTAGACAAAACAATAAAAATAAATATTTAAATTTAATATTTCAAAATTTCAATATTAAAACTAAATTAAGTTAAAACTAAAATTTTTAAATATCTAAAATAAACAAAACTTTAAATATCTGAATTTTAAAAACTAATATCTGAATCAATATAAGTCGAACAACAACTCATTTCCCTGTACTGATAAACGTTATCGTGAGCATTTATGCAGCCCTACGACAGGCCGGGCATTCTGCTAAGTGCTTTGCACTACAATCTCTCATGTGATCCTGCCGGTGTTATTATTATCCCCATTCCCCAAGACTTGTCCAAGGCCACACACCTAATGAGAGCTGGAGACTGAATTCAGTCCAGTGCTCAACACTCCCTGGCTGCCTCCTAAAAAGAACGAAGGCCTCCAGCCCCCTGGGTAGAGTCCGTAGGGCAAACTTCTGATGAAGTGCTGACTCGAGTGGACAAGCAGGAACAGGCCTGGATGGGCTTACCGTGGAAGGAACCCCCAAATCGAGGCCTGCATAACGTCCGGCCCATGGGTGACCAGTGGCATGACAAACGGAGGGCTGCCACTGTGCGCTCCCCTGTCTGGCACCAGATGCGAGGCAGCCGACCAGTGTCAGTCTGTCTCTGGCCTAACCTATCTGCGCCCCAAGGTTAGCCTACTTACTTGTGGCTCCTACCAAGCGCCAAGTTGGGCAGGTCTGCCCCAATCAATGAGCATTGTGGAATTCAAAGTATCCTTAAGAAATTAAACAGTCTTAGCTACAGGAAGGTGCTCGATGGCGAAAGGTCCTTAACTGGACCCAAAAGCCAACCGCACAGATACAAGATGGGAAAAGCCCTGTGGAAAGAGGGACAGGCCACCACGCCCACAAGCCTTCTTAGTGAGAACTTCTTAAGAACAAGGCCAAGGCCTGACTTAGGCTTTCTGGCCGCTTGAATCGTGAGCACAGAGCATGGCACTTCACAGAAGGGGCCCCAGAGGCTGCCCGGCACAGCCTAGACGCGAAGCCGTCTTCCGGACTCCAAGGCCAAGCCTCCAGCTTTGGTAGTCACATACTGCACAGAGGGGGAGCTCCATAAATGTCTGAACGTAGGAGTGTGGGGTATAGGCACACAGGAGTATGACACACAATCTGAGAAGTAATCAGGCAGCCCTAGACCCCATGTGGATCTCTACATTTTTAGATACATGAAAAAACCACCAAGGGTTGAAAACAATTGAAATGATTAGAGAAATACATACCACGTTTATCCTGGATTGTCACTTCAGCTAAAGATGTTAGAAGCTGACATCTTCTTAGAGGAGTTTTCTTTTAAGAATTTTCTAGATAGCATGAAGCTATTTCCTTTTGTAATTTCAGTATAATTGACAATTATGTATTTTCTCCAACAGTGTGCTCCACAGAAAATTCTTCCACGAAACTACCAAGGTTTCTCTAGTTTGATGCAAGCATGTACAGCTGACGCAAAAAGAACCGTCGCAACTGAGGACTCTCAAATCGCTGTTCCCACCTTGACTTCGCCAACAACTGACTGGCCAATTTGTGTGCATGATTTAGATGTGGCTCTTCCAAAAGGGCAGTTAAAGCAAGATACGACATAATTCCTAGTTTGGTTTTTTTTAATCCCAGTTTATATTTAGAATTTCATATTTAGAGACCGATCTTGCAGCATGTGATTATAATTTAAACATGACAAAATGTTCAGCTTCTTAATCTTAAATTCATTCTGAATAGCATTTCCAGCCTTTACCACTACTCATTTTCCCTTTTAAATGAAGAGTGAGTGTGTATATGTCTTTCTTTTTTTTTTTTTTTGGAGGTCACTTTGGGGTTAAGTGACTTAACACAAAAAACTAGCCATGTGACCTTGGGCAAGTATCTGAGGCCGGATTTGAAGTCAGGTCCTCCTGACTCCAGGGCCTATGCTCTATTCAGTGCGCCACCTAGCCACCCCAATATATGTTTTTCTACCTCAATATCTGGATATACAGTCAATATAAAAATGTTGTTGGGTCATTTCAGTCCTGTCTGACTCTCCACGACCCCAGCTGGGGTTTTCTTGGCAAAGATACCGAAGTAGTTTGCCATTTCCTTCTACAGCTTGTTTTGTACATGAGGAAACTGAGGAGAACAGGGTTAAGTGACTTGCCCAGGGTCACACAGTTAGGAAGTGTCTGAGGCCAGACTGGAACTCCGGAAGATGAGCTGGCCTGGCACCCTCTCCACTGCGCCACCTTGCTGCCCCAACACAGAACTACTGCGATACAAGCCCTCCCACGTTCATGTGCCCATCTCCTCTTTCCCCATCCCCACCCTGGCCATTATCCCTGCATGAATGCACCTGTAACACACAGCACTGGCCCCTGCCATTCTCTTCAATCTGTCTCGTTTGAACAAAATTCCCCCTGCCAATGCTTTATTTCAGTATGGGTCCTTTCTTATCTAGTTTCAATAATAAGATGAGCCCCCCCCCCCAAATTAGAAATTCTAAGTTCATTTGTCTATTAGCCATATTGCAGAGGCTTGATTTTTGGCTCTGAGGGCAGTAGGATTCCTGATGGTCTTCCCTATTGCTTTCTCTAAATAATTATCAAGAACTTCCCGTAATTCTAAGGTTCATCCTTCCATAGCAACACCTATGACACTCCACAATCTAGAGCTTGGCACATTTTATCTGTGCTCTTTTGGGTTCTCTGTACCAACAAGCTTCTCTCTGCAACACAAAAGCATTACAAAAACTCACCCCCAGTGTTCTGATGACTCCATGTGCCTGTGAAGTGGGCACTACACAGTCTCCAAAAAGCAAAGCTGCAGACGCTCTCAAGACTCAGGGCAGTCCCTCGGCACTTTATATTCAATGTGCGAATGAAATGAGAAACTCCGAGGTCAGTTAATCAAAGGAATTTACTCAGCCCCGGCACCAAAAAGGGACATTCAACCAGGATCTGCAAGGGTGCGCCTCGCCAACAGCCCGGGCTACTTCACTGGAGCAGAGTTCCCTTGCTTCTGAGCTGCCCACAGTGGTCCACCAGCCAGACACCAGAAAGGTTCCAGAGCTCACATGGATGGTTATTTTGTGCTCAGGTGCTGTTTCCTAGAATGATGGCCAGAAACTACAGGGACTGAGCTGAAGACCAGGCCAGTGGCATGTAGGGGCCTGCTCTTCCTTGGGTGCCTGGGCTTATCTGCCTGACCACGGCAGCTGATAAGTGTCCGGTGCTGGGGGTGAGAAGGATGACAGACTCCTTCTTCAGAGGGGTTTGCTTTCCTCTAGGATGGCTACAAGCCAGTGGTCTGGGGCTACTGTCATGGGTTTAAGGTCCAGATGTCCATCAGGCTTTGTGATGGTAGTGTTCTGGTCTCCCTCAGGACTCCTCACTGCCTCTGTTGGCTGGCAGGCTTGCCCCATAGATGCCACTTGGCATCTTCCCATTGCCCTATATGGGACACACAGTTTTGATTCCTCATGGGCTATGGCATTCCATAATGCACAGTCGTATACTATCATCACCAGAAGAATAAGGCTATTTTCTAAAAATGGCTTCTGGGGAGAAGGCTGGCATCATTAAAAGTATGCACTTGGGAGATTATGCCAGTGCTGACCATTCACTCATTGTAAACCAGAACTATGTTTGCTAGTGATCAGGACAGAGAGATTAGTTCTAAGGGCTGTCCATTCGAAGGCCTAACCTCGTCTGGTGGAGGCCATTTTCACCTGCTGGGTGTGCTCTGTGCCCATTTGGTTCAGTTCCAACAAGCATTTACCAAGGACTAACTGCAGGCCGACGGTCCCATGAAATGATGTTTCCTGGTGCCTTTACATGAACAACAGAAACAACTCCACCAGCTGCTTTATTTACATCTGTCTTCTAGTTAGCAGCAACCTCCTTATTTCACTGGATAAAGATTTCCCATCATGAGGAACAACCGTCGGATGAACATTTATAGACAGTTTAAAACCACGGTTCTTCACAAGCACCAGGCTCTTTTTCACCATTCTAAAAAAAGTCTCAACACAGGGACCAGACAAACATTCACGACCAAGCCATGAGCCTGTGCGTCCTTGAGTCGCCACCTCCTACTGGACGGGTGCCAGCGAGGTAGGATCTCTAAAGGCTTATGCTCTATTGGCAGAACCTTCAAGAACCAAGTCACCTCCACACCACGAGGGCATCACAGCAAGACTGCTCAAAAGTCCCCTTTAAATCTTAGTTTCTCTTTAAGAGGTAACAGGGGATGTCAGACAATGCCTTTCTGTCTGGCAGACTTCACTCCCATGCCTTCTAAACGACAGTGCTATGCTTAGTGTCTTTCTAGTCCATACTCCACTCAGCTGCCAAAATGATCCCTCACCCTACTGAATAAACCCCAATGGCTCCCTGTTGCCTCCAGGATCAGATACAAAGCCTTTTGGCATTTGGAACACCCTCCATAACTGAGCTCCCTCCCCCCTGTCCAGTCTTACGCCTGACTCTTTTGCTTCTACTCAACAATCTGCTGGTCCTCATAGAAGACAATCAGCTTCCTGACTCTGGGCATGCTCAGTCTCCCCCCTTCACCAGTCTCAGCTAAAATTTCCCCCCTTCGAAGCTTATGCTTCCCCAGGATGGTCTCATTTACTGTAAACAGCTTGTCTGTATACAGTTGTCGGCATGCTGCCTTTCCCCAGAGACTAGAGCTCCTTAATTCTTAAGAACAGAACTTCTCTGCCTTTCTGTGCATCCCGAGGCTTAGCACCATGCCTGGTGTGGAGTGGGCACGTAAGAGATGCCAGCCAGCCATGAGAGAGGAGTTCTGCATTCTGATTGCCTTTAAGGAGAGCATGCTCATTACCATGCACATTTTTAGCTAATGCAGAAACAAACAAATCAACCTTCCGAAGAACGGTGAAATATTGTGAAGAATCAAGCATTTATTATGAGCCCGGCGCTGCACTAAGCACTTTACAAAACCTCTTCTGGTCCTCACGACAACCAGAGGTGGGTGATACTGTCTAGATGAAAAGACCGAGGCAAACAGCGGGTTAAGGGACTTGTCCAAGGCTGCACATCAAATAAGCTCCTGAGGCACTGAGGTTCTGAACTCAGGTGTTCAGGGCCAGAGCTCTGGCCACTAGGACACCCAGCTGCCTTATAACTGAAGCATTAAGATACCCAAGTAAGCTCCCAACAGAGGAAAAATTAAAACTCAAATATAAGCTGGCACTGTAAATCAGGAGCACCAGAATCATGACTGACATCACACAAGATTGTAAAACTTTAAAGGTAAATTACACTGAAGGAAGCCTAAACCACTGTCATGCTGGTCACAGGATGGAAAATTCCTATCTCATCAGTGTGTCTGGTTCAGTCTTAGCAATGGTACTTGTGCAATGATGCAGAATAAAGAGAAAATATGCTATGGAAAAAGAAGGGCTGATGAGAGAAACCATATGCATTCCTGAATATTTGGGACTTATTTATGTGAAATCCATCGCCAATCACAGGACTACACGGTTCATGACTGGAGTACTTTCCATTATAATAAACTCTCTCTGTACATATAATTTCTCTCATCCTATAATATAACCTATTCCTTGAAGTACCTTGCATAGGCCCAGAGGAAGAAAAAGGAGGCTGTCATTTTCCGAAAAGCCAGCTTTCTTGACATGAGCAATCCAGCCTAAACATCTGTCACCACTGCCCAAAAGAAGTCTCCTCCGTGGCGGTGCCAAGCCCCCGTGATCCATCCGTAAGGACCCTTGTGGGCCACATCTGGATTTGGTTTTAAAATGCCATGTTATCCATGCTGACCAGACTTCTGCTCACTTTGTGAACTCTTTCCCAAAGACATCCCGGTCTGGTTCGGGCTGCAGTGGGAGCTGTGTGTCTGACACGTCTGCTTCAGCACACACGTTTCACAAACATGACTTCCGGCTTTGACAAGCCTCCCCTCTCTGGGAGCCGTTCCTGCCAGAGCACACTCCCGATTTCCCACCAACCCTGCTCTCCGCTTAAGGAGTCAGAAAGAAAAAGGCACAAAGCTCAGGGAAAACAAGCATAACTAAAGAACTGGCATAAACCTGAATAAATTAATTTCATGTGGTGGCAGATGAAGGAGGGCAAGAAGGAGAGGTGAAGGAGATGGAGGGAGACCTGGGACCTGAGTCTAAGAAGGCAGAAAGCCAGGGGCAGTGGTGAAAGCAAGATCTAAGCTGTGGAATACTGTTCTCCCTTCACAAGACAACAGGCAAAATCTCCAGGATTTCTTTAAGGCTCGCACCTAACTGAGGCCAGAGGTTTTTAAATCTCACTACTTCAAACTTTACATTCTGATTTAAATCACTCCTACCTTACTACAATCAAACAGCCTTATCTATCAAATGGGTACCTTTATTGTTCAACCTTTTGTTAGCTGAGAAAAATGCTGCTGCTCTGAATTAGCAGGATTAATTGAGAAATGAGAGGAACTTTATCCCAGGAGGAGGCTGGGTTTTCATGGAAGGCCTCAAACTCCCGCATCTTCAGAGCTCTGGACACAGACCTGTGTCAGTCAGCTGAGCATCTCTGTTAAGGACACACAGCACAAGGTCAACTTCTCACAAACGAACAAAGATTTCTTTTCTTCCAAAGGGCTGAATCTGAAAGGAACTGAGCTTGTCCAACGTCATGCCGCCTGCCAGCGCGGCATCGGCACAAGTGCAAGGGGGCAGAGGCAGGAGGAGAAGGAAAACTAAACAGGGCCAATGCAGCGTCTGGGGAAGGAAGAGGGCCGCTCGGGCTCCGACCTCTCTCAGCAGCTCCATAGCGGACTCTCAGCTCAACTCAAGCCGTATTTTCTTCTCTAGTTCACTGTTTGTCTTAATAAAACTGCTCATTTTTATGAACTCAGAGCATATAAAGATAATTTCCTGCCTGAACTACAATGAGTCTAGAGACAATGATAACAGCACAAAAGACATGGGGGGGGGGGGGCTAGACGAGGGGTGACACTGTTTTACCTCCCTCACTGGGGGCGGGGGGCGCAGCAGGCTGTTTCCCCATCAAAACGACTTCTCTAGTAATACAAATGTCCTTGCTTATTCAACAGGGAAGGTCTTAAAAAGAATCAAGGAGGAAGAGGGCCAGGCAGATGGCAATGCCAACCAGAGAAGAAAACGCAGTGAATACGGAATGACATCGCGCCTGATGCCACAATGCTCAGAAGCAATCTGTGCCTGCAGCATCACAGCAGCTAATGACAGGGCACCCTTCAAAAGTGTAATAAAAATCCAGCCGAGGATGAGGATCCATCTCTGGGTGGCTTTGTCAGTGAAGGAAAGCGAGGCCCAGCCAAGAAGTGGATGCGTGTGCACCCCCCCCCCCCCAGGCGGCCGCCGGCCCCGGGCTCTTACCTGTGAGGACAGCTTTGGCCGAAGGGTCTGCCAGGTCCAGGGCCGACTTCCCGTCAGTGTTGCGAATGTTTGGATCAGCTCCGTGCTGCAGCAGAACTGTGCAGGGAAAGCAGAGACAGTCTCTTACCTCGGGGACACACACATCACGGGCTGCTAAGTGTCTCCACGGCATGGCGGAGCGCCACACACACACGGCACAATCTTTTGCTCTCCCTTTCCCTCTGTTTTACAAAAAGCACTGCAGCACAGCCTCCTCTAGAGTAAAGCTAAGTTGGCAACTTCGGGTCTGGAGAGCTCATGTGACTCGCCACAGCAAACACCAAGGCAGGAGATGCTGCCGGGCCAGCAGGCCCCGGTCTCTCACCTCCACAGGCCGCATCATACAGCACCGCACCTCCTGCTTCACACTGGGAAGCCTGCTCCTGGGGAGCCAGCTTTCGCTTTTTCAATACCCCTGTTGAAGCTGCTGTTCCATTAGTGCTCAATTTCCAGATGCTTCCTCCCTCCCCCAAACAGCCGGAACGTGGAACCAGCTTTTTAGTGGTTCAGGGCTCACACACGGAACTTGACATAACACGCTGGCCTGTGTCCAACAAGTTTAACACACAGAAGGAGACGCTGCTCGGGCCCTGCTGCCCGGCCGCCTTCTCAAGCGTTCTTTCCTTCAAAAATGTTTGTGTACAGAAATTCAATTACTGGAACGAAGGCTGAAGAAGAGCCTGCTGCTAATTACACGTCCGGGAAGGTCAGATGGGCAGGCTTCCCTAAAAACTAGTCAAGGAAAACTCAGACAAGCCCTTTCATTCCTCAACAAGCAACGGTACTTTCTGTCCGAAAAGAAGCTACCATAGACCTCCACGAGGAAGACGCAGCTCCATCACAAAGAGGAGAAACACAGACAAGCAAGTCATCACTATCACTAGGAGGAACACGAAACTGTGGACACCCCCGATCCTCACAACAGCCCAGCACCCCCGTCTGAGAGGCCACGAACCTGACAGTCACAGCGCAGGAGTCTGACGGCAAGCCCAAGCCCTGCGGAAGCCAAACTTCACACTCCAGTTATCATTCTACACTGCTCCCTCGTTGGGGCTAGCTTCATCGGGTAAAACAAGAGGACTGTGGACGTCATTTGGATGAGAAACAGAGTTGACCATTTCCATGGCCCTTTCAAGCATTAAATTAAACAAAGCAGAAAGCTGACTACCTACTGACAAATTTAACCAATAATAAAGGACAAGATTATGGTCCATTCCTAATACCCAGGAGCGCCCGAGTCAGAGCGACGCCCAATTTTTTCATCAATACCACCGTGCCAGAACACCTCCTTTCTAAGGGCATCCAGAAAATTCCAGGATTATCAAACATCAGGGACTTAGGCATCGGTGAAAAATGGGTCCCTTCCTTCAACATTACTAGGCTCACTGCAGGTTCAGAGACGCACCTGAACATAATAGCAAGGGCTCCCTAAGTATTGTTAAGTCTCTGACTACACAAATACTCATTTCACACATCTGTCCTTGTATCTAAATGAAGAAGGATACTGAGCGAGGACTGTAAGATCTCTCGTATGGGATGTGAAACCTACTGGCACAACTTTGACTGGCATCAGCCATGAGAGAGCAATGGTCAATTCGGGCACTGGGAGGGCAAACCATCTCACTCTTGCCATGCTTTTTCCAGCAATATCCTACAGACAGGAAATGTAAGCAAACCCAACACACAATAAGGAAGTTGAGATTCCTCTACTAAGTCTATACAGGAAGAAGAGCAAAGGAAAAAGAAAAGGACCCACATATGAAAAAAATATTTCTAGCACGGCGACAAAGAACAGAAAACTGAGGAGAAGCCAATAAGTCGCGGTGTGATTGTGCTGGAAGGCTGCGCTATAAGAAATGACAAACAGGATGCTCTCAGAAAAGCCCGGGAAGACCTATGTGAACTGATGAAAGGGAGGTGGGCACCAGCAGGACAGCAAAGAACACAGCAAGGGCCCGGTGCTGTCACTATAATCGCGGAACCAACACAGTGATCCCCCACCACACCAAAGGGCTCCTGATCAGAAATGCTGCTGTCCGCTTCCACATGGAGGACTCACAGACTCACGCTGCAAACTGAAGCATGTCTTTCCCTTTATTTTTCTCGCTCTCCTTCCCTAAACACAGCTAATAAAGAGATGCTTTGTATGACTTCATGCACATAATGGGTACCATATTTCTTGGCTTCTCAATGGGTCCAGGGAAGGGTAGAGGAAAGGAGAGAATTTGTACCTGAAAATAAGTAATTTTTTAAAAATGAATTATATGTTTATTTTTAGTTTACATCATTCATTTCCACAAGATTTTGAGTTACAAATTTTCTCCCCGTCTTTCCCCTACCTGCCACCCCAGAACAGCAATCCCACTGTATACCCCTCCTACCCCACTCTGCTCTCTCCTATATTTTCCCCTATTCCCCCCTCCAGCTTTCCAGGAGGGCAAAATAGATCTCCATACCCCAGTGCCTGGATATCTTATTTACCAGTTGCATGTAATAATAATATATTTTTAAACATTTCATTTTAAAAATTTGAATTCTAGATACTTCCCCTACCTCCCTCGTCACCCACCCTTACTGGGAAGATAAGCAATTCAACATAGGTTGTACATATGTAGCTACGCAAAACATTTCCATAGTGGATATATTGTAAAAGACTGACTATATTTCCCTCCCTCCTATCCCACCTCCCACTTGTTCTATTCTCTACTTTGATCCTGTCCTTTGTCAAAAGTGGGTGCTTCCAACTTCCCTCCCCCCCAGCCTGCCCTCCCTTCCATCATCCCCCTCTCAGCCCCTTCCCCCCTACTCTCCTGAAGGGTGAGATACCCTATTTAGTGTGTATGTCATTCCCTCCTTAAGCCAAATTCAATGAAAGTAAGGTTGACCCATCCCCTTTTGCCTTCCTCTTCTTCCCCTCCATTGTAACAGTTTTCCTTTGCCTCTTCTATATGAAATAATTTACCCCATTCTGTCTCTCCCCATCTCCTCTCATTATATTCCTCTCTCACCTCTCAATTTCACCTTTAAAGTATCATCCTTTCTATTAATTGATACTGTGCCCTCTATGTATACCTGTACACATATATACACACACTCACATATGTATTCATTTGTCCATATACCCTCCTATATAGACATATCTATGCATGTATATATACATATATACACACACTTACATATGTATTCATATGCCCATATACCCTCCTATACAGACATATATATACACACACACACACACACACACACGTATATACATTTATATTCCCCTTACCTATCCCCATACTGAGAAAAGTTTCATAAGTTACAATTATCATTCTTCCATGTAGGTATGTAAATAGTTCAACTTTGATAAGTTCCTTATGATTTCTTTTCCCTGTTTACCTTCTCATGCTTCGCTTGATTCTTGTATCTGAATGTCAAATGTTCTATTCAATTCTGTTTTTTTCATCAGGAATGCTTGAAAGTCCTCTATTTCATTGAATGACCATATTTTCCCCTGAAACATGGTACTCAGTTTTGCTGGATAGGTGACTCTTGGTTTTAATCCCAGCTCCTTTGATCTCTAGAATATTATATTCCAAGGCCTTTGATTCCTCAATGTAGAAGCTGCCAGATCCTGGGTTATCCTGATTGTGTTTCCACAATATTCAAATTGTTTCTTCTTGGCTGCTTGTAATATTTTCTCCTTAATCTGGGAACTCCAGAACCTGGCTATAACATTCCTAGGAATTTTCTTTTTGGGATCTTTTTGAGGAGGTGATTGGTGAATTCTTTCCATTTCTATTTTGCCCTCTGGTTCTAAAACATCAGGGCAATTTTCCTTGACAATTTCTTGAAGGATGATTTCTGGGTTCTTTTATTGATCATGGCTTTCAGGTAGTCCAACAATTTTTAAAATTATCTCTCCTAGATCTATTTTCCAGGTCAGCAGTTTTTCCAATGAGATATTTCACAATGCCTTCTATTTTTTCACTTGTTTGGATCTGTTTAATTAGTTCATATTTTCCTTGGAAGCTTTTGGTGCAGGAATTCTGACTTCGTTGTCTTCTTCCCGTTTCATGCTTTGTCCCCAAAAAAGGAATCAATCCAAAGTTGGATTGCTGTGCTTGCCTTGCTTCCTTTGCTTGCTCATGTTAAGTTGACTTCTGAGCTTTTTGCCATAAGAGAACTCTGCTTCCAGAGAGGAGAGCTTTGTCCCAAACTGCTGGGGTTTTCAGCTGCCAGAGCTATTAGTTGGCTGCCCTCTCTGAAGCCTCCACACGCTCTGGCTCAGTGGTCACACACCCCAGGACCTCCACCCAGGACAGAGATCCAGATCCAAGCAGGTTAAAGCAAGATACATTACCCCTCAGAATGGACAGTTGGTCCCCCTATGATTTGCAGGCCAGGAGCTCTGAAGCAGCCACCTGGCAGTGGGGCCGCCGCACCTCAGCTGCTCCTCCCTTGGGGGGCAGAGGATGGACAGTCCTGGACCCCCTGTTCCCAAAGCCCACACTGACCTCTCACTTTGTCTTTGGCATTTATGGGTTGATAATTTTGGGAACCCCCACAACTGCTGGTGGTCCACTGTCCGGAAGTCCCTTCAGCCAGGGCTGGGCACGGCCACCCTGAGGGTAAAACGCCTGGCTCAGGTGGGGCTTAGCTCTGCCCCCAGCATGCTGCAATGGACCCGACCTGCTGGGCTTCCTTCAGCGGGAGGTTTGTTTGTCTCTGTGGCTTTGTGGGCTCTGTAGCCCTCAAGTTTATTTAGAGTCATATTTTGTATGTATTTGAGGTGGTTATGGGGAGAGCTCATGGAGTTTTCCTGCTTCTAAGTCATCATCTTGGCTCTGCCCCAATAAGTTATTTTTTAAAAAATAACTTTAGAAAAGTTCTTTAAATTACTTAGCTGAATCATATCAAATGTCTGAATTTTTCTTTTGTTACTAAGAATGCATATAACTAAGATAAGTTGATAATGAAGTTAATATTGTTAACTAGACTTATACTTGAGTTCAACAAAATCAAGTGTACAACTGTAAGATGTGGAAAGCCTGGTGGACAGTAGCTATTCTGAAAAGGATCTGGAGGTCTGAGTGTTCTGTAAGCTCAATGAGTCAGTCAGGTGATGTAGCAGCCAACAAAGCTCATGCACGCCTAAAGAAACACAGGTGCCAAGAACAAGGGGTCCTTCTCTGCTCTGCCCTTGTTGGACCTCAGCTAGAGGACTGAGTTCAGCTCTGGATACCTTGGACATGAAATAAAGGACAGTGATCGGTGAGTGGGAGGGTGTCCAGGAGAGCAATCACAAAGTGAAGGGCCTTAAGTTTTTCCCATATTTAGGACTAATGGAAGCAATTGTGTACACTCAGCCTGTAGAAGAGAAGAGAGGGGGAAAACAGGAGTTGTATTCGTGCAGTTCACTACATGAAGACTTGTGGGGCATGTGTATTTGAAGGACTCCAGGGGCAGAATGAGAAGCAGTGGGCACAGACTGCAGAAAGGCCAACGTGGCCTTGATGCCAGCAACGACAGCTGTGTGCACGTGGCCCGGGCCACTCTCAGGCAGTGGTGGGTTCCTCCCACACACCCAATCTGTTGTGGCTGGGGGATTCCTCTGCGAACAGGTTGGATTAGATTGCTCCCAAGTCCTCTCTAACTCTCCAATCTTTTCATTCTGTGATGAAACAAAAAGCACAGTATCCAAAGGAATCTGCAAACACTTTCAATTCCTTATCAGTAAAGTGACTAGGGCAACATCTAAGTAATCTGCCATCTCTCAGAATTCTATATATTCAGCACAGATTAACCAGGCAGAAGCAGCCTTTCTGATGGAGACTTTTCCCCCTGAAAATAACAGAAACTCCTTTCTTCTGTTTAGCCAGTGCTTCTCTCCAGTGCATTAAACCATGCCCCTGAAACCTCTGCTATTGGGAAGCAGCCCCCTCCCCATTCCCACCAAGGGCCGAGTGTCCCGGAGGCCACTTCCTGCCAAAGGGGAGGAATCTCACTGAGCACACCTGCTCCTAGGACACTCTTAGAAAGTCCCCGGGGTTCAGTCCAACAAACACAGAACCACGCTGTGCCTCGACCTTTTCTAACACAGAATCGAAGCCACCATGGGGCAGAAAGCGAAATTGAAACCTGTTCGACTTTAGTGCCATTTTAAAACCCAAACCCCAATCCAAACCAAGGGGAGCTGGGGCCGGCATGATCCAGAGCAGGTCAGAACACCCCAATGAAAGCCTGCTGGGGGATCGCCTGAGAGGAGACAGTGCAACTGTGCCCAAACCCTTCCCATCACAACAGCAAGGCACAGGCTCCAAGACACCTGCAAGCAAGCATCGAGGGACAGAGAGGTGCACCTGTGTTCGGTTTAGGCATGTTAAGAACAGACACTGATTCGACTCTCGAGCCTGGAGAGGGAGAAAATGACAATGGCTAACTATTCTGCCTTCTCATCACCGCTACCTAACAACAAACCGTCATCGGCCCACAAACTAGCCACGTGGCTCTTCATCTCCGGGAGGTCCACTGCACCCTCCAGACCTTGTGAAACTCCTGCTCATGTGTGAAGACGCTAAAGAAGCCCAGAAAGTCACCTTTACAGGAGACCAGGGTCTCACGGCTTGACATCCATCACAGGCTCTCAAGGCCTTCCGAGGTCATCCAGTCTGATCCCTCCCCCGCCCCCCAGGGCACAGTCCACACCAAATCCAGCCCACCTCTTCTAAAAGAGCTTAATGCGAAGGGAAAGCCATTCCTCTCCCTTTGCCTTTGGGACAGCTCTGATCATCACAAATTTTTTTCCTGGAGTCAGGATGAAACTGGTTTCTGCCATTTCTACCCAGTGCCCATTTTTCTTTCCTCAAGGATCAAAAAGACCAAGACAGCCCTTTGAGTGCTAGAAGACAGCTATCAAGCTCCTGCCCCCCCCCCAACCCCCAAACTGCTCTTCTCTTAACTAAATATTCTCCTTCTCTTAAATGCTCCACTTAGGGCACATGCCTTTCACACAGACTAAGGAAAGCTGAGAGCCACAGAATCGATGCTTTCGGACTGTGGGGCTAGAGAAGACTTCTGTGAGTCCCTTGGACAGCAAAGATATTAAATCAGTCAATACTGAAAGAAATTAACTCAGACTACTCACTGGAAGGACAAATACTGAAGCTTCAATACTTTGGTCACTTAATAAAAAGAGCCTCACCAATGCTGGAAAAGACGTAAGGCAAAAGGAGAAAGGAACGACAGAGGAGGAGATGGACAGACAGGGTCAGGGAAGTAACGAGCATGAGTCTGGACAGACTTCAGGAGACAGGGGAGGGCAGAAGGGCCTGGCATGTAACAGTCCATGGGATCATGAAACGTGACTGAAGGATGACTAAACTATAAATGAGCCAAGAGCTCAGAATACAATATACCAGAAGCCAACAACCAAAAATAACTTATCAACAAAACTGGGTATAAGCCTACAGGAGGAAAAAAATGGATTTGTAATGAAACAGAGGACTTCTAAACACTCCTGATGAAAAGCCCAAAACTACACAGAAACTGTGAAGTATAAACACAGAAGTCAACAGTAACATGAAAAGGCAAATACAAATGCACTACCACAAAGGCTCAAAAAGGAATAAAAAATCTGCATTCTAATCTGGAGATCTAATATGGCAGTACTGGGGGCCACAAGGCCTGGAAATGGTTCTTTTTTGTCTTGATCTTAAAAGAAAAATGGAAAGGGAAAGAGGATTATCCTGGGTAAGGTGGGGGATGAGGGAAAGTTAAAGAAAATTACCTCACATAATCAGAAGGTGCAAATGGAAATATAAAGAAACAAGGAAGAAGGGACGGGAGAAACAGCTGACACTTGAACTTCCCTCTCATCTGAACTGGTCAAAGGAGGGAAAATACAAACACAATTGCATACAGAAATACATCTGACTAAATAAAGAAATAGGAAAGAAAATGGGGCTAAGAGAGAAAGAGAATAAAAGGGTAGAAAAGGAGAGAAATTAGTCCTAAGCAAAACAAACTCTAAGAATGTACAGAAATATTTATAGTATGTCTTTCTGCAGTGACAAAGAACTGGAAACTGAGGGGGTGCCCATGCCATCAGTTGGGGAATTATGGTACATGGATGTGATGACATATTATGTTCTATAAGAAATGATGAAAGCGATGGTTTCAGAGAAGCCTGAGAAGATCTGTATTAACCCCCGAGCAAAAGAAGTAGCAGAATCATTTCTACAATGACAACAACATTGCAAAGACAATGACCCAGCATGACCCCAGGGTCATGATGACACACTAACCCCCCCCCCCCAGTTTTTTCCTTTTAAACATGGCCAATGCAAGAATTTGTTTTGCTTGACTATATGCAAGTTTGTTACGGGCTTTGTTTCTCAAAGGGGGCTGAGCAGGTTCAGGAGGGAGACAAGGTTTATGTTCATTGCCTGAAAACAATGAGATTGAATTTTCTTAACAAGTGCTCATATCATCAGTCCATTTCATGAGGGCTCATCATTTGCCCACATTAGTGATCACTGCCATCTGCACTGAAAACTATACAGAGGGTGCCACACTCTGTCACAATATATTTTACCTCCTGCTGGTAGCAGAATATAAAGGAGCTCCCCAGGTGGCCCCATCCCCTGCGTAAAGCCCATCCAACTGACAAGGCTCTAAGCAGAGACAGCCTTCCTCACCACAGCACCCTGGCTACTCCTCAGGGGCACAGGGAAAACTATTTCAAGAGCTAAGGTGCTCACCCCATCAGTGGGGGCCCTCAGGGCTCCACACCAAGTCCCAGGTGGACGTCAGAGTGGCTGGCATTGCCTTACTTTGTGGGTCTACACACACACACACACACACACACACACAAGGCTGGGGGTCTGGGAGTGTTATTGTTGAGAATCTTTCTTGTCCTGGGCCAAGTCACTCTCCTGCCATATTTAATATTCTCTGTATCCTATTGTGCAGTTGAACTGCTGAATAAAAGTATTAGGATGTAAGTTCATCAGCAAACGCACTGAAAACAGGGCAGTACCTACTATCGACACAACAGGATTGTATATATTTCTTCCATTAGGTCTCTACATTTTGAAAGGTTTTCACAGCATATGCTTCGCAGAATGAGCACTCAGTATGGTGACATCTACTGAAACTGCTGTTAAATTGTTAATAGACCCATTATTATGGACCTGAATGTTTGGAAGGGATGGTGGTGCCCTTATCCAAAAAAGGGAAGTTTTTAGGGGAAATGCTAAGTTCCATTTTGGACACACTGAGTTTGAGATCCCTCCAGCTGATAATATCCAACAGTAGATAATGCAGGGCTGGATTTCAGGAAGGAGACGAAGTCTCGATATCTAGGTCTAGGAATCATATAAAGGTAATAACTGAGCTCACTAAAGCTGGCAAAGTCATTAAGAATGCAGAGAATAAAGAAGGAAGAGGTTCCAGACCAGAGCTGTGGCATGTAGTCATTTAGAGGTGGGGACACAAATAATGATCCAGCAAAGGAGACAAGACGAACAGTCAGACAGGAAGGAGGGATACCAAAAGAGCCAAAGATGACAGAAAAGGCCACACCAAGAAGCCAGATGCCTGGGGCTTTTACTTGGGAGAATGTGCACGGAACACAGCACAGTCCAAAGATTTTTAGTCGCTTCTTCCTTTTTTTTTTAAACTAAGGGATGGTTTGGGGAAGTGATAAAAAAGGGAAAGGTGCAGGCTGTGTAAAAACAAAGTATGTCAATGAAAATCTACTGAAATAAATAACAAAAGCAGAGAAAAGGGGGAAGAGAGAAAAGGAGAGAAAGTGGACAAGAGGAAGAACAGAAGAAAGAAAAAGGCTAGAAATGACCGATGAAGAAGAGATGGAAGGTAGCCCGAGTGTTACATGGGGCTCGTGAAAGAAGACTTTTTTTTGAGGATTTGCTTTGACCAAAATCACACGGGATCCTGCGGGGTAGAGTCAGAACTGGAACCTGACAGAATGGCCAAAAAGGGAAGCAACATCTGCTTGCAGTGAGTCAGGGCAGCGAGTATTTACTTGTTAATGGCCTACTATGGGCTCAGCCCTGGGAAGCGGAGCCGCCAGCTTCCAGTGACTGTCACTTAGACCACCAGGGCTGATCAGCTCAGTAATTAGGAAGCTGTTGTTAATCGTGTCACCTGACAGAGCATGCCAGCACAGTTCACGTACCTAAGTGCCGTCACACTCTGCTGACCTTCGGTCCCGCTTTGCCGGAGGCCCCGCACGTAGCTACGATCAACACATCCACAACAGAGCTCGCCCTCCTCCCCTTCACCACCCCAACACTGGCCAGCGCTTTCCAGGGCACCACCGTGCTCCCAGACCCTCAGGCTCCTCACTGTCTCTCACCCCAGAGCCAAGCTGTTGCCAAGGCCCGTTGACTTCCCCCAGCAACATCTCACAAATATGCCCCCCCTCTCTTCTGACACTGCCCTCCCACCCCGTGCCTACCCCAAGATTCTCCCCACTCCAACCCCTTCTCCATTGAGTCACTAAAGTGATTTTCCTAAAGTGTGGGTTCAACTATGCCCCCCCCCCACACACACAGAGGATAAATTCAGAAGGGTTAGCGAAGGCTGCCTGTCCAAGGTGGGCTTTTCATAGGGACTTGAAGAAAGCCAAGGAGGTCAGCAGTCAGCGAGAAAGGCCTGGGGGACAGCCAGAGAGAACGGCTGGAGCAGAAGGTGGAGTCTTGTTCAAGGGACAGGCAGGAGGCTGCTGTGTCAGGGAGTGAAGAGAGGAGTAGAGATTATGAGGAGCTACGAACAGCAGAGAGAGCGGTCGGCATTTGGGCCTGGAGGGTCCTGGTGGTGAGATATCACAAAGGGGAACTTGACAGGCCTTGATCCTTACAACAACACTGCAAAGCAGGTGCTATTATTACGTCCAGCTTACAGAGGAACAAAGCGAAGCAGGCAGCGGCCACGTGACTTGCCCAGAGACCAAAAGCTAGGCAGCGTGGGAGATGGCATCTGAATGCAGCGCCTCCTAACTCCAGGTCAGTGTGCTGCCCACTGCACCACCTACCCAGCACCGGACTTACTGCTTCTGGACAGCTGTGCCAACCATGACAAGTGCTTACTCGATTCTGCCCTCAATGGTGCTGGGCACTGCCCCGGGATCACAAACACAATAAGCGGCCCACTCCCTCCTTCCACTGGGGAGACAGAAGAGCCCAAGAACCAACCCAGAGAGTCCTGCAAAGCAGTCAAACCCAAGGCATCTCCCTGCCTTAAGAGGCCCTAAGCAGGGTCAGCCAGGCAGCGGCAGAAGCCAGCGCCCACCCTGGAGGATCAAGCAGACAGCTCTGCACAAGAGACAAGAGGCAAGACGAGAGCTCAAGAGAGGGAGGCCCCGGCATGTCCCAGAGGTATCCATGCCTCCCTCAGGCACAGCCCCCAAGCCTAGAGCATCCCAGACCCCTCTGTCCGCTATGGCCCAACACCCCGATATGCGTCCTTTCCCTATCCCTTCTCAAGCCCCCACTGCCATAGGAGGCACAGAAAGCAGGCTACCCAGGCTATCCCAGGCTGGAGGCCGCAGCTCCAGCCCCATGACAGGAGCTGATGGCTTGTCCTGCTCAGAAGGAAATTATTTACAGATCTACTTGCTATTTTTGTTCAGCCACAAGTATATATTAAGTATGTATCATAAGCCAAACACTGTTAAGACTTCTGTGGAAACACATCCCATTCATGAAGCAATGCCTATCCAAAAGGAGTTTATGTTCAGATTTGTTCACCAGAATCTGGATAAAAAGTGTAAACTTGTGGCTCTCCAAGGACAGGGACAGACTAGACCTTTCACCCTGCCCGGTGAAGAGCTCCCCTTCTTCGGTAGGACATGCGGGGACCTTCACTCTTACAGGTTCAGTTATCAAGGGCAGAATTCACTGGCACCGGCACTGGATGAGGGTCAGGGTGGATGCTTTGTTTCCTTTTTTCCTGCTTGAACAGTATTTATATCGGTGCCCACCAAATATCACCAGGTTTGGATTTACAAAAGCAGATACATTAGCGATGGGGGGAGGATTCCATTTTACAGAGGCACTGATATCATGTTCCACTAAATAGTGACCCTTCTGCCCAGAGGGACTTATTTTTAGGAACATGCCTATTCTAAGAAATGAGAGACTAGAGGACCTGAAGTGGTTACATGGATAGGAGGCCATGGTACGGTATTCTGGGATGCAGGACTCTGCCCAAAAAGCCTTTCTGCCCAACAACAGGCCTTTCTTCTGGTTGGGCCTCCATGCCAGGGGGTCCAAGGCATTTTGAGGGGGCACCACCATCACACAGCTGGAGCTGGAGCCCAGGCACAAACAAGGTCTTGTAAGAAAACTGGGCCCAGGAGCCACCAGGTGGCCTGTGCCATAGCTCCTGGAGGGCACCAATTAAATAATGGAGAAGCTCCTCAAGATCCAGCTGATACAGACTGTCTGAGACGCAGAAAAGATGAGCGGTCAGAAGAATGCTGACTGTGCTGGCACTGTCTAGCATTGTCTCTAAGGCCCTGACAGATGAAAAGGTTTGCCCTGGGTGGCATGGCCGCTATTGGGGAGCCCCGGCCCTCACACCATACTGCCCCTCCAACCAAAGGGATCCTCAGACAGTCTCCTGGCATAGCACCACCTCTGGACCTTAGGGAAGCACAGTAGCTGGCATGCAGCAGGCATTTAAAAATCGTTCATGACTGGCTGACAGTCTCGTGCTTCTAACAACAAAGTCAGCTTCAGTGATATGCCTTCTTTCATTTCTGTAAAAAGTGTTTTCCAGTCGTATACATATGTCCTAACTATGTTTTGGTAGGTTAATGCCTAAAGGTTTTTTGCATTGTGCAGTTTTAGAATAGAATTTCTCATCATTTCTTCCCGGTAAGACTCTCACTCCCAACTTATTCTTATTATGACTTCTTTCCTTCCTCTAAAGAAGGATGACTGATCAACTGAACAAACATAGATCATTTTGGTTTCAGAGACACACTGGAGATCAATCAGCAGGATCTGCTCTCACTGACCACACTTCCGGAGGAGTGTGGGGGAATGGCTCTCTGTCTGTGGTAATGAATTATTTATTCTTCCTACATATCCTTCCTGAGGACTAAACAAACGAGGTTTCATGGATTCCCAATATTCTGACCTGCTCTTTGCAAGGTAATTTGGCATTTCACAAATGGAAACAATGAGATTTTGAGGACTATGTGTCTGATATTCCAGAACTCCCCACCTCTTTTCTCTGGAGATATTCCCATGGAGTTTGCTTTTCCTGGAAATCTGCCTGAGATCAGACAAACTGAAGAGGAATGGCCACAATAACTCATAAGAATGCATGCTCCTTCTGAATCGAATCTCATCTATTCAGATTCTCATATTTAAAATATCTTGAAATCTACTAAAAATTTTAGAGTTAGATTTTTTTATTTTTCAGACAGTCAATAACCATTTGTTAAATGCCTATTATATGGGCCAGACACTGCGCAAAGCAGTGGAAATCTTTGTAGTTTCTTTTCCAAGTAATTGTGCAGTAAAAAAGCTATGAGCATTCTTCTCTCTGGGCTAAACAGCCCAAGATGCCTCTCCTCTATGCCCTGTTATACGGGCTTCTAACAATAATTCTCCATTCCCTGGACTGTTCCTTCACTTACAAGCTGCTGTGGAAAAGAACAGAGCTTTTTCTCCCCATCTTTCCCCTGGCTCCCCGAAGGAGCTATACCAGTCCCATCCTTCAATATGACCTACGCCCTTGAAAAACGTCTTTTCTAACCTTGTCTTTTCCTGTCCAATAGGCTATCTATTCCTTAACCATGGTCCTCTTCCTGACTCATCTCCCCTCCCTTCCACTTTGCCCTGTCTCTGGAACCTCCACCCACAGCTCCCACGTGGAAACATCCATATTGGAGACATTCCATGATACACTTCTGGAGTTCTTTCTCACTGCCTGGTAGCCAACCCTCACCCAGACTTCAGTCTGATTGCATCAGAGCTTCTGAGATTCTACCGTGTTTCCCCGATAATAAGACACTGTCTTATTAATTTTTTTTGGAAAGAAAAACACCAGAGGGCTTATTTTCAGGGGAGGGCTTATGTTGTCCTGCCTCAGCTCTCCTCCGCGGCACTGCTCTCAATGGTGCCAGCAAGCAAATCACTGGGGAAGAACAAGATGATGCACTCACTGCTGCAGCTCTGATTGGATGCAGCTCAGAGCGCGGCGTGCGTTTCACGGCGGGGGGACGGTGCATACAGAGGGTACCGTAATGTAGCGTGTAGTGCAGGGGATCACCTTCACTACAGTAGCAATCTCAATAGGGCTTATTTTCGGGGGAGGGCTTATTTTAGAGGAATCTTACACAGTAAGGGGAGGGCTTATTTTCGGGATAGGTCTTATTATCGGGGAAACAAGGTAAGCTCAGTCTGGGCACCAGAGCCCTTCCAGGAGCTACGTGAACTGCCATCAAGCCGGGACCCCAAAGTCCTAGCTCAGCCTTTAAGAATGCAGGAGGCGGAAGACGCCAGGCACACAGCACTCTGCAACCCTCCAAGCACCGGGAAGATGGCAGACACCTGCAAGCGAGGCCCCCCGGGGGGCCTGGAGGGGAAGGCCATCCCTTTCTGGTTATCCTGAACAGCTCCAGGCTCAATCTGATGGGAAACCAGGAGCAGCTCAGGTAACTGGGCTTCCCGGGCTGAATCAGCTTGATTCATCCTCAGGGCCTACAATGGCTAAGATCCTGGGGTCATGGCTGACTGTCACTGTGGAATGACCTACAAGTATCTCAATTTGTTCTAATGGGAAACCGAAACTGCCAGGAAACTGGTCTGAGTCAGGCCTAGGCCAGACAAACCGTGCAGGAGGGCCAGGAGCTGGGGGATGGGGCCTTCACGCCCTCGGGGCTGTGTGGGGATGGCTCCAGAGAGAGTGTCCCCAGCCTGTCCTGGGGAATGGGAGAGTACACACTGCCTGTGGCCATTCAGCCAGATCAGATTGGAGGGGAGAAGGCTCCAGCAGGCCCAGACTGTCAGCCTGCTCCTCCAGGCTTCTTCCAAACCCCACTGAGTTCTCCACAACACTCAGTTTCCCCTCAAAGCACTTCATTTGGAGGAATTCAGAGATCTCCCCTCTCTGTGGCGCACATAAACGACCTGAATGCTAATCAGACCCCACAGTAGATGGACCCTGTTAGATGCGGGAGCCTGGGCAGGTCACTGGAACTCAGCCTCAGTTTCTTATCTGTGAAAAGGACATAACCCTAGCACCTTCTTTGTGGGGTTGCTATGAGGATCAAATGAGCTAACACATGAGAAGCGCTTTGCCAAACTTGACTATACAAATGCTAAATAAATACTATTACTAGAAGTGGATGCCTTCGTTTTCCTAATGGCAACTGGGGCAGGGAAACAGCACTTAGAGAACACCTGAGGGCCAGGCCAGCCCTGCGGAGGGAGGGCCGCCACTGACCACCCAGCATACCCCTGCAGCTCCAAGAAGCCAGGGCACACCCGGCAGCCCTCGTCCCGGGCAGACACGTCGCAGACAGGCCTCAAATCCGGCAGTGAGTTAAGGGGATGCCCACCCCAAGCATGGGAAAACCTTCCCAGGAGAATGGATGGGTGAGAAGGACCAAGGGTCCAACAGGCAGTGGGGGCTTGGAGCTTGGTCAGATATCAAAGATGCCAGGGCCAGTCACTAAATCCTGCAGTTCTGTCACTTGACTTCACAACTCAGGAAGATAGTGAGGCTGATGACTGTGCCATTCTGCCTCACTTAAACCCCAAGGCAAGGACGTTATCACGTGGGGGTCATCGGTCCTCTTCAGAAACGAAGGCTGAACACTGTGCCACCCACTATACAGACACTCCTCTCCCATCTGATCCTTCCGACAACCCTGGAGGTGCCGTCAGGATCACCATTTCGCAGCTGAAGAAACCGAGGCAAACAGAGTTGAAGTGGCCTGTTCAGGGTCACAAGGGCAGTAAGTGACTGAGGTCTTCCTTGATTTCCTTCTCTACCATCCCAGCACTAGTAATGGCCATCCAACCGCCTCAGCGAAGGTTCAGGGGAAGAACTTCCCCAGCTAGAAGGAAGCCCATCTGGGTGTGAGTCC
This sequence comes from Petaurus breviceps papuanus, assembly GCF_028583685.1. Taxonomy (NCBI): domain Eukaryota; kingdom Metazoa; phylum Chordata; class Mammalia; order Diprotodontia; family Petauridae; genus Petaurus; species Petaurus breviceps. The sequence continues at coordinate 9,396,356 of NW_027186458.1, forward strand.
AGAGGGCTACTGCTGAATCAGCCAATCAGAATCTGTATTATGAAGCGACAACTGACTCTTGTGGGACCACAGGAGGGAGGGAGGTGCGAGGGACCTCAGCAGTGCCCTAGAACTGCAGGACTGGTCAACCGCTGTGCTGAAGAACACAAGTTCCAGGGGCGGCGAGGTGGCACAGTGAATAGGGCACTGGCCCTGGAGTCCGGAGGACCAGAGTTCACATCCAGCCTCAAGACATTCGACACTTATTAGCTGTGTGACCTTGGACAAGTCACTTAACCCCAAATGCCTTGCCCTCCCTGCTCCCCCCCACTCCCCAAAAAGGAAAAAAAGAAGCGGAGTTCTGTTTCCCTCTTGACTTCGGAACTGGAGCGGCCCATGTTAGTCTTTGCTGCAAATCCCCGGAGGGAGGCTAAATCCAACCCAGCAGTCCGGACATTTCCAAAATGGAGGACACCTGTGCCACCAGCACCCTAGCAGTCAGTTAAAGGCAGCAGCTTAAAAAGTCCCCTTGCACTCACACCTCTGGACTATGGACTGAGACCCCTTCTGAAGCCCCGAGGCACTAGGAGTCTGCGGCTTTCTGCTCCCGCTGTTACCTGGTGTCTTTCGCCCAGCACAGGAGTATCCACGTGAGTCCTGCAGATTACAGGAGGAAGTCCCAGCAACCTTCTGCACAGGGTGGCACTAAGGCCTCCCCAAGCCCCAGCAATGCCCAGGCCTATGGCAACACCGTTCCGGAGCAGAGGCCAGAGGAGCAGCAGACGTCATGGCCCAGCGTGAGCCGGGGCAATAAGCAGCAGGCAGAGTCGGGGTCCCAGCAGCGTATCAGACACGAGCACAGGGCCCCGGAGCAGGGAGGCCAGCTCAACAGCACCCAGGGGCACGAGGGGGCATGGGGCATGCAGGGGGTGTCCTTCACAATGCTGCCAGCGCAATACCAATGTTTTCCCAACTCTTACACAGAGAGGGCCTGGAGGACCAGGCCAGGCAGCACTGCTGGCAGGAGGCTGGCTTCCTAGCAAACCCCCTCCCCCCTAGAAAGGGACAGTGGCTCTGAAGCCTATCATGGGGCAAAGCTTTTCTGTGGCCCCTCCCTGCCCTAAGCACCTACACAATGCGCTTGGGGCTGTTGGCAGTGAGCCAAGGGGAAGTGTGGCTGCCGTGACTGTAGCCCTCATGTTCCTGGTGCTGCCTTCTCACAGTGAAAGATCTAAAGGGAACAGCAAAGATCTGGTACCGGCCGCTACATGGCCCAGGTCATTCAGAACCTTAGAAGCAGCACGTGCTCTTTCTTCTTGGGATTTTCATTTCATCTTCTGATAGCAGGTTTTGACTTCCAGGTCACACGATAAACGAGATGCCAGACAGACATTTTCGAAGACCCCCTCTGCCTCTTAAGCCTCTCCAAAACAGAAATTCTGGACCAAAGAAAGAAATTATGTCTCCATGACTGAGGTCACCCAAAATCCAAAAGAAGGTTAAAAAACAACCAGAAATTGATGTCTATCCTGAGCTCATTCAGCGCCCTTCTCCTCCCCACCATAGGCGGTGGGGCTATGCTAGATGACCCCCGTGGGCTCACAACAAAGCCCAAGCCCAAACCCGGCCTCTGCCCAGCACCAGGCTGCAGAAGTCTGCTTCTGCCAGGACAGAGTGTGAGCGAGCCTTTGCAGTGCTCTGGGGCCAGAGCAAGGAGAGGGTCTGCACTGCAAAAGATTTCTGCAGGGGAGCTAGGGTCAGAGGCAAAGGGGCAGGACGTGTACCTGGCCTTGGAAAGGGACTTGATATGACATCCCAGCCTTCCCCACTCCAAAAACCAACTGCAGAGCAGCCTGGAAGCTCTCTGAGCTGCCAGAGCTGGGACAGAGGAGTGAGAAACCGAGGGACCAGGGAAGGACACAGCAGGTGCGTGTCGGGGCGGGGAGAGGGGGTAGAAGGATGGATATGTGGCACACACTCCACGAAGTTTGAGAGGAAAAGCACAGCATCCACTTGGAGCCAGCTCTATCACCTCCAAAATCACCTGGGGGAGAGACCTAGACTGGTGAGCCCTGAGTTGTCCAGCTTGGGAAGAAGCTAAGACGTCTTGAGACCCAGCCTCGAAGGAAACCATCAGAGAGGACAGAGGCTCAGTGAGTAGAGCACTGGGCTTGGAGTCAGGAAGACCCAAGTTCAAATCTCATTTCAGACACTTAGTAGCTGTGTGACCCCGGGCAAGTCACTTAACCTCTGTTTGCTTAGGAAGCCCTAAATTCAAGTCCAGCCTCCAAAACTTAGTAGCTGTGTGACCCTGGGCAAGTCACTTAACCTCTGTTTGCCTTAATGTACCGGAGAAGTAAACAGTCAACCAATCTAGTATCTTTGCCAAGAAAACTCAACGACCTTGAACATAACCAGATAAATGAACAGGGAAACTGAGACCAGCAGGAAAAAAGGCGGCCGACAGATCAAGTAAGAGCTCCAGCATGTGTAAGTACGTACCACAAAAAGAAAAAAATCAATCCAACGCTTTAGACAAAGGACCCTGTGGAATGTGAGCACATGGAACAAAAACACACTGTGCCTGAGTGGTTTCAATGACGATTATGAGTGCAGAATTTACAGCCTGCCCAGAAGAAAACCCACATCTAGAATGTGGAGGGGCAAACCCTGGAAAGGAAATAAAAGGAGAACCGGAGGTTGTTCAGGCAAATACACAGAAATGAAGGCTGGGGCAGCTGAGTGTGCAGTGAACAGAGCACCAGCCCTGCAGTCAGGAGGGCCTGCATTCAAATCCGGCCTCAAACAATGACACATTTACTAGCTGTGTGACCTTGGGCAAGGCACTTAACCCCAATTGTCTTGCCTTCCCCCCTCCAAAAAAAAATGGACAATCCAGAAGAGATACAAAAACAAAAAAGATTAAAAGAAAAAATGTTCCCTATGCAAGCAAGAGGCCCACTGACATCCCGGGTGATGTCCTGACTCATGTATGAATTAGATTTCTGTGAGGCAGAGGTGCCCAGTCCTCAGCCTCACTTCCCCTTCCAGGGTCATCAAAGTCCAGTGCCAACACAACAGTCAGGAGGCCTGGCCATGGCCTTGGCACCTCTGGGCACTCCACAGTGCCTGCTGCAGCAGCCTTCACAGCCAGTGGGACATGTTCTCATCCGCCCATTCTACTGGGGCAAGTCTTCACATACTTCGGGCAGACACCCCCAACGGCCTGTCAGTTACCCTCAACCTGGTTCATCTGCCAAGGCAGTTTGACCAGGAAATAGCGGCTGCTTCTTGGGAGCCACAGATGAGCCCTGGGTGAATCAGGGGGGAACCAAGAGGGCATGAGAAGCCCTTACATCGGATGGAGGCCTCCCTGAATACCCCGTACACCCCAATGTACACTGACAACGTGGAAGAAAACTTCCCAACGACCATAGCTGTTCTATAATGCTATGGGCTTTATCAGGAGGCAGTGAGCTGTCCCTCCTGAAGATATTCAGCTGGACGGCCTCTCCTCAGACTTGTTGTACCTCAAAAATTTTGGTTTTTGGGTTTTCTTTCTTTTGGGGGGGAGGAATCTGTGCAGTTTTGTTCTTTCTCTCTTTTCTCATTTAATTTTCATTTACTTTTTTTCTTGATTACACGTAAACAAAAAATTTTGAGTGGTCAAAATTTTGAGTTTCAAATTCTCTCCCTCCTCCTCCTCCCTTCCCACCATGAGAAGGGAAGCAATTTTGTATAGATTATACATGTGCAGTCATGCAAAGTATCTCCATATTAGCCACGCTGCAAAAAAACTCAGACCAACAAAACCAGCATGATGAAATCTAAAAGCATGCTTCACACACAAACAGTTTCTCTTTATTTTTTCTTTCTTGAGGTTTCTGCCCCTTCATTTTGATTCTTTCTTGAAGGGGGGAAAGGAAGGGCAATTGGGATTAAATTACTTGCCCAAGGTCACACAGCTAGTTTTTGTGTTAAGTGTCTGAGGCCGCATTTGAACTCAAGTCCTCCTGACTCCAGGGCTCTGCTCTGCTCACTGCACCACCCAGCAGCTCCTCGTTTTGATTCTTCTTTCACCACATGACTAATGCAGAAAGATGTTCCATATAATTATGCATGGACAGCCTGTATCAGACCACTCGCTGTCTTGGGGAGGGGGATGGATTAAACCGTGGACTCAAAATCTTCTAAAAAAAAGTGAATGCTGAAAACTATCTCTACATGCAATTGGGAAAAATACAATACTACTAAGTGGGTTGTGCTTCAATCTGCTTTCAGATTCCATCAGCTCTATTTTGGGAGCAAGCAAAACATAATAATCTCAAAGACAGGATGGGCAGAAAAAAAACCTAAGGATCTAATGTCTCCAATAAGAACATGAAAGAATAAAAAACTTTAAGAACTGCCTGAGACTTCTGAACATAGAGAATGAAACAGCACCTTATAAAACTCAGAGATCACCTCCAGAGAAAACCCAAGGCTGTAAATGCCAAGACACATATTGGTTAAATTGAACAGTCTCTAAGCAATCAGAATAAAGCTCTTCAAAATACAAAGGAAAAGAGAGTCTGAGTAATGCAAGACGATTCTGTACCCAGACAAAAATACGAGAGCAAATGGAATAACATGTCCCAAAACGACCACACAAATCTGAGCTTCTTCATGAATAAAAGGCGTGGATACATTACAAAATAAAAGAGGCATCTGAACCATTCTGAGCAAACCAGACCTGAAGGGGTTCATTGCTCCTCAAAGGCCCCACACAACAGAAATGGAGCAATGAATGAATGCAGCAAGCAAGGACAGCAACAGAGTGACAGAGGCAGGTCTAAACATACATACAAAGAGACCCAGAAAAGGAAAAAGACAGGTGTGGTAATGGTAAGGAGATGGGCCTAGGGGGTTAGGGCAGACCCTAGGAATACCCTGCCTACAATAAGTCAATGTGGCTGTGCCTCTTTTTCATGGGACTACATTAGAAAATAGAAGAGTGAATGATCCAGAAGGAGGGAATGATGGAGTTAGAGGTGTCTATGTGTGATGTGCACTGGCCAAACTGAGGATTAACAAGAGGGGGAAGATGATCACAGCAGGGGAGTCAAGATTACAGAGTAGAAACAGGACTTCAGCAGGGCTCTTGCTTCCACCTCCTCCAATTCATGTAAAAAGTGACTATGAACAAGCTTTGGAGCTACAGAACCCACAAAATGACCCAGAGAAGCTAACCTCCCACTGAAGAGAGTGCAGCAGGCCAGCAGGAAGCAGCCAGCTCAGCACTCTGGTAGCCGAGCCCCCCTGCCCTTCCCCCACCCTGCCACAAGCCTGAGGTTTTAGCCCCAGGGCGGGCCTGACCAGCCACAGACTAGAGGGACTGCAAATCACCAGCAGCTGTGGCCATTGCCAGAATTATCAACCCATAGATGCTAAGGACAAAGTGAGAGGTCAGTAGAGTGTGGAATTTGTGAACCAGAAATTCGGTAGTGTGGTCGGCCTTTACCCCCTGGAGGGAGAAGCGGCTGAGGCACCCTACCGTCCTTGGTTGCGTCAGAGCTCCTGGTCTGCAGAGTGTAGGGGGACCAAGCAACCACCATGTTTCCCCGATAATAAGACCTATCCCGAAAATAAGCCCTCCCCTTACTGTGTAAGATTCCTCTAAAATAAGCCCTCCCCCGAAAATAAGCCCTATTGAGATTGCTACTGTAGTGAAGGTGATCCCCTGCGCTACACGCTACATTACGGTACCCTCTGTATGCACTGTACCCCCCCCGCCGTGAAACGCACGCCGCACTCCGAGCTGCATCCAATCAGAGCTGCAGCAGTGAGCGCGTCATCCTGTTCTTTATTGAATTCATTATTGAATAAAGGTACATTTTTTTGTTCACATTTACCTGTTTATTAAAATTGCTGTCAATGTTCATTAAAATAAGCTCTCCCCTGAAAATAAGCCCTCTGGTGTTTTTCTGTCCAAAAAAAAATAATAAGACAGTGTCTTATTATCGGGGAAACACGGCAGTATGAGAGGTAATCACTGTTGCTTTAACCTGCTTGGATCTGGACTGAGGTCTAGGCTGGAGGTCCTGGGGTGTGTCACCAGTTTGTCAGAGTGTGGAGAGGCTTCAGAGAAGGCACCCAACTAATAGCTCCAGCAGCTGCGAAAACCCCAGCTGTTTGGGACAAAGCTCCCCCTCTGCTAGCAGAGTCCTACTGTGGCAAAAAGCTCAGAAGTCAAGTAACTGAGTGGCAACGTGAGCAAACTAGGGAAGCAAGGCAAGCACAGCAATCTGACTCTGGATTCCTTTTGTGGGGACAAAAAGGATCAAAGCATAGAACAGAGGAAGACAGTGAAGTCAGAACTCCTGCACTAGAAGCTTCCAAGAAAAGAATAAGCTGGTTACAGGCCACAGAGGAGCTTAAGAAGGATTATGAAAACCAAATAAGAGAAGTGGAAGAAAAATTGGGAAGAGAAATGAGAACAATGCAAGAAAACTATGAAAGGAGAGTCAACTACCTGACTGAAGGAAATACCACCTTAAAAACATACTGACTCAAATGGCAAAAGAGGTTAAAAAAGCCAATCATGGGAAGAATGCCTTAAAAAGCTGAATTTGCCAGATGGAAAAAGAATCTCAAAAGCTCAATGAGGAGAATCATTCCTTCAGAATTATACTGGAGCAAATGGAAGCTAGTGACTTTATGAGAAATCAAGATACTATAAAACAGATCCAAACAAATAAAAAAAAAAAATTAGAAGGCAATGTGAAATATCTCACTGGGAAAACCACTGACCTGGCAAATAGATCCAGGAGAGATCATTTAAAAATTATTGGACTACCTGAAAGCCATGATCAAAGTAAGAACCTAGAAATCATCCTCCAGGAAGTTCTCAAAGAAAACTGCCCTGATGTTTTAGAACGAGAGGGCAAAATAGAGATTGAAAGAATCCACCAATAACCTCCTGGAAAAGATCCCAAAAAGAAAACTCCTAGGAATATTATAGCCAGGTTCCGGAATTCCCAGATCAGGGAGAAAATATTACAAGCAGCCAGCAAGAAACAATTTGAATATCGTGGAAACAATCAGGATAACCCAGGATCTGGCAGCTTCTACACTGAGTTATCGAAGGGCTTAGAAAATGATATTCTGGAGGTCAAAGGAGCTGGGATTAAAACCAAGAGTCACCTACCCAGCAAAACTGAGTATCATGTTTCAGGGGAAAATATGGTCATTCAGTGGAATAGAGGACTTTCAAGCATTCTTGATGAAAAAACCAGAGATGAATAGAAAATCTGACATTCAGATACAAGAAGCAAGAGAAGCATGAGAAGGAAAACAGGGAAAAGAAATCATAAGGAACTTAAAGTTGAACTATTTACATTCCTACAGGGAAAAACGATAATTGTAACTTATGAAACTTTTCTCAGTATAAGAATAGTTGAAGGGAATAGAAATGTATGTGTATACATATATATATATATATATATACACACACACATACATATATATGTCTATATAGGAGGGTGTATGGACGTATGAATACATATGTGTGTATGTGTGTGTGTACAAGTATGCATAGACAGAGGGCACAGGACCAGTTTAATGGGAAGGGATGATACTTAAAAAGTGAAATTAAGGTGAGAGAGGAATATAAAGAGAGGAGATGGGGAGAGACAGATTGGGATAAATTATCTCATATAGAAGAGACAAGAGAAAACTGTTACAATGGAGGGGAAGAACAGGAAGGCAAAAGGGAATGAGTCAACCTTACTCTCAAAGAATTTGGCTTAGGGAGGGAATGACATCATCCTACAGGAGAGTAAGGGGGGAAGGGGATGAGAGGGGGGATGATAGAAAGGAAGGCAGGCTGGGGGTGGGGAGGGAAGTTAGAAGCACCCATTTTTGAAAAGGGACAGGATCAAAGTAGAGAATAGAACAAGTGGGGAGTGGGATGGGATGGAAGGAAATATAGTCAGTCTTTTACAATATATCCACTATGGAAATGTTTTGCATAGCTACACATGTACAACCTATATTGAATTCCTTATCTTCCCAGTAAGGGTGGGTGATGAGGGAGGTAGGGAAAGAATCTGGAATTCAAAGGTTTAAAATCAAATGTTTAAAAAATATATTTATTATTATTTTATATGTAACTGGGAAATACGGCACACGCACTGGGGCATAGAGAAGGGCGGATATAGGAGAGAGCACACTGGGGGAGGGGATGTTCAGTGGGATCACTATTTTGGGGTGGTGGGTAGGGGAAAAATGGGGAGAAAATTTGTGACCCAAAATCTCGTGGAAATGAGTGATGTAAACTAAAAAATAAAAAAAAGATGAGCGCAGAGGTCTTGGGAAGAGGAGAACCTGCAGGGGAGTGAGTGAGGAGATGGGGAGGAAAAGAGGGAGGCCCTGCTTCAGGGCTGGGAGGTGGTTTCAGGGATGAAGGTTCCCATAATGAAGAGAGGGGTTCTGTGAAGGAACACGGGGATCTTGCAGGGGGGACTGGGGGATCTGTTGCTTGAAAAGACCACTCCCTCTGCTTTGAGAGGAGCAGCGGGAGTTAGAACTTCTGAAGTCAACTGGCACCTGGGACAAAGGGAGGGCACCCGAGTGAAAACTGAGAAAGGGCAATGAGGCAAAGGGGACAGATCAGTGGTGGGCTGCATAGTCAGGGGTGTGGGGGCAGGGCAGAGGGGGCTCGAGAGCTACGGGGACTTGGTGTTTCTGGCACCTGAAGGAATTGGTTTTGTTCTAGGAGTGAGGCACAGGGAAAAAGGAATCCTTGATGCAAGGTCTCCAAGAGGCAGTGACAGAAACTGCGCAGAGGGGAGGGTCTAGAATGGCTACTCTGGGACGTATAATTCTGTGAGAAATATCAAAAGGGGCCAAGAACCAGAGAACGAGGGTCTGGAGTAGACAGAAGATGGCAGATGCAGCAACGATTTGGAACGTCATCGATTTTAAAGCAATGCTTAGTTTCTGGTTATTGCAGAAAAGCACGTAACCCGTCTTTCGCTGGGTTGTCAGAGCTTATTTCTTTTCTGGCTCATCATGGAAAGGCTTTTTAGCATTCAAACTGTTTGGGATGAAAAACTTTATCCAAAATTTAATCAAGAACACGGAGATGTGTTAGGATAAAGACAGGAATTTATTCTGTTCCCCAGGAGAAGAGGGAGGTCTTCCCCATGACTGATCAGAATTTATACCCTATGAAACAAGGGTGTCCACTATCACCCCTTTATTCAGTCTGGCACTAGAAATGTGAGCAGTAGCCATTAGAGAAGAAAAAGAAATCAGAGGAATCAAATTAGGCAAAGAAGAGACCAAGCTATCACTCTTTGCTGATGATATGATGATATACTTAGAGAATCCTACAGAATCAAGTAAAAAAACTAACTGAGATAATAAATTTGGCAAAGGTGCAGGATATAAAATAAACCCACATAAATCCTTGGCATTCCTGTATATTTCTAATGAAGTTCAACAGCAAGAGATAGAAAGAGAAATCCCATTTGAAGTCACTGTAGACATTATAAAATATTTGGGCATGTACCTGCCAAAACGAACCCAGGACCTACATGACCACAACTAGAAAAATCTCTTCACACAAATAAAGTCAGATCTAACTAATTGGAAAGACATCAATTGCTCATGGCTGGGTCAAGATGATATAATGAAAATGACCATTTTACCTAAATTAAATTCCATATTTAGTGCCATACCAATCAATTTACCGAAAAGCTACTTTAAAGAGCTAGAAAAAAATACTAACAAAATTCATTTGGAAGAACAAAAGGTCCAGAATATCAAGGGAATTAATGAAAAGAAATGCTAGGGAAGGTGGTCTAGCTATACCAGATTTTAATCTGTACTGTAAAGCAGCAGTCATCAAAACTACCTGGTACTTTTTGAGGAATAGAGTAGTGGATCAATGGAATAGATTGGGTACACGAAACTCAGCAGTCAATGACTATAGTAATCTACTGTTTGATAAGCCCAAAGAACCCATTTTTGGGGATAAGAACTCACTATTTGACAAAAATTACTGGGAAAACTGGAATATAGTATGGCAGAAACTGGGCATAGACCATTATCTAACACCATATACCAAAATCAAGTCTAAATGGGTGCATGATCTAGGTATAAAGACTGATACTTCAACCAGTCTCGGAAAGCAAGGAATAGTTTACCTGTCAGATTTGTGGAGAGGGGAAGACTTCATGACCAAACAAAAATTAGAGAGCATTATGAAATGCAAAATGGATAATTTTGATTACATTAAACTGAAAAGCTTCTGTACAAACAAAGCCAATGTAACTAGGATTAGGAGAGAAGTGGAAAATTGGTAAAGAATTTTTACAACCTATGTCTCTGATAAAGGACTCCTTTCTAAAATATACAGAGAACTGAGTCAAATCTATCAGAATACAAGTCATTCCACAATTGATAAATGGTCAAAGGATATGAACAGGCAGTTTTCAGAGGATGAAATTAAAGATATCTATAAGGATATGAAAAAATGCTCTAAATCACTATTGATTAGAGAAATGCAAATCAAAACAATTCTGAGGTAACGCATCTCACCAGTCAGATTAGCTAAGATGACAAAACAGGAAAATGACAAATGCTGGAGAGGATGTGGGCAAATTGGAGCACTAATGCATTGCTGGTAGAGTTGTGAACTGATCCAGCCTTTCTGGAGAGCAATCTGGAACTATGCCCAAAGGGCTATCAATAATTTCATACCCTTTGACCCAGCAATACTACTTCTAGGGTTGTATCCCAAAGAAATCATAGAAGTGGGAAAAAGACCCATATGTACAAAGAATTGGAAATTAAGGGGGTGCCCATCAATTGGGGAATGGCTGAACAAGTTGTGGTATATGCATGTTATGGAATACTATTTTGCTATAAGAAACGAGGAGCAGACGGTCTTCATATTTACCTGGAGAGGCTTATACGAACTGATGCTGAGTGAGAAGAGCAGAACCAGGAGAAATTTGTACACAAATACAGACACAATGTATGCATGATGACCAACTTCGATAGATTGGACTCTTCTTAGCACTGCAGGGTTATAAGCCAACACCAAATGACTCACGATGGAGAGAGATGTCTACACCCAAAGGAAGAACTGAGTTTGAATCCAGATTGAAGCAAACTACCTGCTCTCTTTTTCTTGCTTGGTTTTGTTTCCTCTTTCCCATTGTTCATTCCATCTGACACAGTCCTTCTTTATAACCTGACTAACGTCTAATGTGAAAGTATTTGCAGATCTTATACTTGACTGTATGCCTCCATGGGCGGGGGGAGAAAATCTGAAACTCAAGGAATTGTGGAACTGAATCTTGTAAACTAAAAGTAAACAAACGAATTAATAAAGACCAAAAAAATAAAAAAAAAATTTATACCCTAACACAGTCAAACCCCCTCCCTGGCTGCCCTTCTCCCATTGGCTGAGAGGTGGGCTCAAGTCTCCTCTCGAAAATCTTCCTCAATGGCAAATAACAAGGAAATGGGGAATGGCCAATTCAAATGTACCTATTCTTTTTTGGCAAATACCGAAAGTGAAGAAGGAGGGACCAAAGCCGCCTGCAAGGCTGGAGGTCAAAAGACTCCCGAAAGAGCTCTCTGCTGATTGACTGCAGAAGTGAAGGGGTGACGACAGTCAGAACTGACACCCATGTATGAGATCCATTCTGAGAAGTTTTCAGGTTTTCACTCCCCAGACAAAACCCTGCTCCTTTGGGGTTGTTCCTTCAGCTGGGGCTCTTTTTACAGTATTTGCACAATAAAATCTCCGCACCTGCTCCTGAACTCCTAACCACTATCTCTCCAACAACTTTTCCATTCACATCCCTACTTTTATAACATTTCAAGAGGACAGTAGAATTATTCTCAAAATGCTCGCCATACCCTGTGTCCTAGATCTTATTCACTAGCATTAACCAGGGTCTTTGTGGAAAGCCCTGGAGTCAAATAGGAAGGTATTCCTACTTCCCAGCGCCACTTCTCCCAATTTAGAATTGTATGAAATCATTCCAAGTACGACACACAAATGGTGGAAGAAAACGGTTCATACTCTTTTCAACTGACTTGTAGCTCCCTGATATTTGAGAGAAAGGAGAGGAGGAAGGGGAGTAGGGAGAAGAAAAGGAAGGAGGAAGTGGGAGCCATGAAAAGGGAAGGCGTGAAGGAGGGAGGAGTACAGAAGAGAAAAAGGAAAAATCAGTTATTAAGCACTTAGTAGGTACAAAGAATTGTGCTAGATACAAAGAGATGCAGACAATCCTCAGCTCTCAAGTAGCTCCTATTATGACAGGGGGACCCAGGACATCTGCTACAAAGTCAGATTTGGGAAGGCCCCATGGTCCTTTATCACTGTCTCTTACATCATCCTCTTCCCAAATTCCCAATGTTTCTTTACCTACTGTTCACAAAAACGGTCACCTCTCTGTCTCACTCTTAAAGAAGTCCAACCTGGCCTTACCATGCTTTCAGGCTGCTGTCCTACAACTCTCCTCCACTTCGTAGTCAAAACTCCTAGAAAAAGCCATCTACACTCTTAAGACGCCTTCATTTTTTCACCTCCCACTCACTTCTCAACCCTTTCCCATCTAGCCTCTGACTTTACCAACTGCTCTCTCCAAGTTCACCAATAACCTCTTAATTGCTAAATCTAATAATATATTCTCAATCCCCAATCTTCTAGAATCTTCTGTGGCATTTCACATCAGTAACTAGGCAGCTGGTAGCATACTAGATACTAGAGCCCTGGACCAGGGAATCAGACCTGAATTCAAATCCTTCCTCTGGTGACCCTCAGCAAGTCACTTAACATCTCTCAGCCTCAGTTTCCACACTCATCCCACATGACTCCTTTAAACAGACTACACTGCATCCAACTGGCCTTCCAGCTGTTCCTCATGTACATCACCCCATTTCCCAAAGGGACCTCAGAAGCCATCTGGTTTACAGAATCCCTCCCTTCTTTCAGAAGTCCAGCTCAAGTGCTAACCCAGCCCTACCCTCTATGTGTTCACACCCTCCGCCTTCCCCTTCATTCTGGGACATCGCCACCCTGACTGCTTGGCCCTCCCCTGCCCCCATCCCCCACTCTGATGAAGGGACCGGCCCAGCAGTCCTTAGCCTGCTGACTTGGCCCCCCTGCCTCTGGGCAGGCGCCTGCACCCCCCACCCCCCACTTTTCAGTTCCCTTTTTGTGGTATCTTCTGCCAACAGAATGCAAGCCTCAAAGGCAGAGACTGTCTTCTTGGTTCTGATTCTACCCCTGGTGCCTGAGTACAGGCCTGGCATACAGGAAGCATTTAACATGCCTATGAACTGCTACCTGTTTTTTATTTAATTTTCTGTGTAAATGCCATTTCCTTGCAATAGAACAGAAACCTCTTTGTCCTTACAGCTTCACAGCCTGGCGGCCCCTGACACACATCAGGCACTTAATACTTGCAGAACTGATCTGAACTAGGAGTTCACTTTGTCTGTCTTCTACTTAACAGAGCTGCGTGAGGGTGGAAACTCTAGCAGGATGCACGGCATGTGCTATGTTCTGGATAAATAATTTTCTTTTTAAAATGTCCTCATTCCCTGTATCTTTCTAACTCTGTGACCTTGGGTAAAACACAGCCTCTTCATGAGGCCAGTCTCCTCAATCTGTAAAACTGAGACGGAGGCGGCTCTGAAGGGTCCTTCCCAGCTCTCCATGCAAGGGAGGGCCTCATTCACAGACACACTCAAGCACGTTTATTCCTCTAGCTTTACTCTCCCACAATTTTCCTGCCCTACCAGGGAACCCTAACACATTACATCTGCACTCTTCACTGACAGGCCAAAAGTCAGGCTAGGAATTGCAAAGGATGGCCTGAAACCTTCACTAACAGTGGGCAGGACACACGGCAGGTGCCAAGGAAAGGTTCACTGCCTGAATTGAGCTGTAAATTTTACTGCACGGCAGGAGACAGAAATCCTATGAATTTCATGGATATTTTGAAGAGGTGGATGGAAAACCATGTAGGGATTCAAATACAGATCTGAACAAAATTGGTGCTGGTGCATTTGAGTATTCTAACAGACTGGATAAGCCAACGTTTCATTTTACCACGTTGGAAGGCCATATTTGGAACACAGAAGGATGACAAGCCTAAATTTACTATTCTTCCAGCCATGTAAAGTTGGTCTTATACTAAGGAAAATTTAAGGACAAAAAAAAGAAACCAGACATTTAAGCAGAGTGTTATAAAGGCAAAGTATCAAAAAACCAGATAGCACACTTTTTAAAAGCCTTAAAAATGAAAATATATATATATATATATATATATATATATATATATATATATAGCACAATCAACACTTGTACTTGTGGCAATATTTTATTTAAAACACACACAGGCTAATTATTAAGTGAAAATGGAAGCACTAACGGGGACCATTCATGCCAAGCAATAACTGCTTATAAACAGCCCGTGGAACTTGAGTGCTCACATTTACACGTGTAACTAGCCTACATCCTACCAGGCCAGCTTCTATCAAGCTGGTTTCTCAAGCAATCCCCTTCAGTCCCAATGGTTCCCAATGAATCTGCCTTAGGCCTCAGGACAGGTGCCTTTCTTCCACCTCAGCCCCTACCCACAGGGAGCAAGGGAGGGCCTACATCTGAGGATCACAAGGGCTCCGAAAGCTCCCCACTCTACAGGGCTAGGCCCCACCTCAGCACACACTTCAGTCACTGGAATTCTACCCCGTGTTCCCAGACCTCTGCTCTGCTCTCGCTTTCTCACCTTCTGTTATTAACCAGTTCAGATTTTCGCTGCCCTGCACACCCTTTCCAACTCAGTCCTTTCTATACTTCCCCTGTGACATCTGGACTGTCACTTCCACATCCTCTGCCCACCACCACACACGCAAGCTGACTGGGTCTTCCACAATCTCGGCTGGTTCATTTTAACAGGCTCTACTTCATCTTCTTGCAGAACGGCCTGGCCTTCATCATCCTCATCTATTACAAACATCACTTTCTCAAGCACCACAATACTCCTCTGACTTAAAAAAAAACAACCACCACAGCCCACGAGCTCAGGATGTCAGCAAGAGCCTGGCCAGTGGAAGAGAGCAGGTAACGTGCTGGGGAATGGACCGGCTTGGCCAAGGGGCGTCACATGGGAGGCTTCCAAAACCCTGGCCATCCTTTGTTAGGCTCGAAGTTCCTCGGCAGTGGCCGAAACCATCTCATCCTTTAAAGGAACCAAAGACTTCACAGACACGATCGTCACCAACAAGGACAAGCCGGCTGCTCGCACAGATTGATGAGAGCCCCAGGGGGAACTGAGCACTAGACTTCAGAGTTTATATGTGCAGAGTGGAGGGGTCTCAAAGGACTGAAATCCTGCTTAGGAAGTCCATCCAAACGGGAGAAAAGGACTCCTGAGAATGAGATTCTAAAGACAGAGAGAAACAACTCCAATGAAGAGAAAAAGGGAGAACTTCCTCAGGCTCACTAGAGATAAGCACAGAACTCGGTAACAAGTCTGGAGAATGCAAGAGCAGGTTACGGAGACTGAAGTAAAACCACGAGGAAGGAACAAGCCAAGGCTGACAAGGCTCAAAGGGAGCTTCTGGTCTTGTGTGATTCTACACCAAGAGAAAGAAGAGGCTGAAAGAGAGGCCGTCACAGTGCGTGCCAGACAGAAGGCACGACTCAGCCACTCCTCTGCATGGGCTATTTGTGACCTGCACCGGCAAGGGCAGAACAACGTGGGGCTCCGATGACTTCAGGCTGCCAGGCGGGGTCTGCACCGGTGGACGCTGGCTGCAGCAGGTGGAGGAATCAGGAAAGGCTTCCAAGGAAGCCACAGAGATGAGAAGACAACATATTCC
Source organism: Petaurus breviceps papuanus (assembly GCF_028583685.1). NCBI lineage: Eukaryota > Metazoa > Chordata > Mammalia > Diprotodontia > Petauridae > Petaurus > Petaurus breviceps. The sequence goes on from NW_027186458.1 coordinate 9,412,229, forward strand.
AGATCTGAGGGCCTTCCGGGAAGAGGGAGGGGACGAGGAAGGAACAAAAACCTAACATTACGCCTTGGGGTCAGACAAGGTGAAGAGACCACTGAAATGTGAGCGTGAGCAAGGATAAGGAGGTCGTGCTGGCGGAGGGCACTGGGGTATACCAAAGGCTGGAGAGACGGGCCGGAAGCGGCCCGCAAGGGGCCCAACACAGGTCATAATGGGAAGAAGCACAAGCTCACGCTGGAGGCATGGCCTTCTTTTGTTAGTCTTAACTCACGTCCAGCCCTTTTCACCCCAGTGGGGTTTTCTTGGCAGACCCTGGAGCGGTCTGCCATTCCCTTCTCCAGCTCATTTTACAGACAAGGAAACTGAGGCCAACAGGGTGAAGAGCCACACAGCCAGGAAGTGTCTGAGGCCTGACCCCCAGGCATTCTATCCCCCCATGCTGGTCTCCGTCTTCTAATACAGTAAGGATTGTAAACAGGCATCCCCAAGGCAGAGCAGAGCTCTCAGAATCACAGATTTTAGCTGGAAGGGAGATTCTAGTGGCCTCGTTTCCCAGATGAAGAAAGCAAGAGCTCCTGAGAGTTCTTGTGTCTTGCCCCGGATCACACAGGTAACAAGCAGCAAGAGAGGGAACCCAAACTGGGACGCTCCGACTCCAATCTTATCACACAGAAGGCAGATGTTCTCTATTGAGGAGGGTGCCAGTGGCCCAAATAATCCAAGGAGCCCCGCGGTCCCTGGCCCTCGTGCTCCTAGTACGGACGGGCTGAAGGGCCCTTCAGGTCCAGGAAGAGGAGCCGATGGAGAGGCGGGCTCACACTCATCTCTTCCAGACCACACAAGTTTAGAAGCATCATTCACGACAAGGCCCTTAAAAGTTACTGCTCTCCCCGGCCCTCAGCCCCCACAGCAGTCTCCCTGTTGAACTGGGCAGTCGGCCACACAGTGACATCCCCATGGTTACAGTGAGACACTGTCTCTGGGACGCAGGGAGCCAAGGACAAGGTGACTTTCTACACCCACACAGGTCAGCTTCCCCCTGTGCGCCTTATTCATCTTTGTGCTGGACTGAGCATAGCGGTGGCCTCACAGAACCTCTTGGAAGCTGCCCTGCCACCATCAGGACGGCAGCCCACAGGTCAATCACCTTACAAGAAGACTCCTTACTTAATCAGCGGCGCTCTCCATCGCTCCTTCAGAGATTCTGGCCAGTTACTGAGAATCCTTGGCAACGATTCAATGGGGATTCCAGCAGAGCCTAAGCCCCATCTTCAGGAGTAGGAATCACAGTCTGTTCAAGTCCAGACCAATTATTAGCATTTCACGAGAAATGCACTTACGGAATCTTCACGTGGCCCTTGAGTGAATGGCTTCTGACAGATGCCCAGGGTCCCCAGCAGCAGAGTAGCCACTGCCATTCCAAGCCCAGAGACTAAGTGACAAGCCCATAGACACATGCACACATCCTTTCAAATGCAGGCCCAGAAATCAGGGAGACTCATCTGAATGACTTAACTCATTCACACAATGAAAGAGTGAGCCCAGAGAGGGGTCCCTTGTCAGTAGGAGAGAAAGGGAACATCAAGTCAGGAAGGACTGAGCTCAGTGCCACCTCTGATTCTTAATGGCCACCTTACCCAGGGCCAGTCCTTCACTCCCTCCTTGTTCTTGGCAACTCTGACCCTAAGAGGGAGACCATGTGCTGATGGGCCCTGGCAGAGAGACAACAATTTTCAGAAGGAGCTCCCTACATCAAAGACATCATACACCCCAAAACAACAAAATTAAAACGAAGACATTAACCTGCCTTTAAAAAGCAGGCTATTCTTCTCAAGTTTTAGATGTTAAACACATCTGAGCGCTCCCCCAGTCCTGCCTCATTTACAAATGGGGAGGCTGAGGCCTACAAGGGCACCCAGGAGGTCCTGGAGTGACTATGAGGGCTCACAGGTAGGCCTGTACCAGCTCCAAAAGGCTCCTGCCACCTCGGCACACTAGAAGGGTGATGTTCCCAGGGGCAGCCAGCCCCTCAGCCTAAATGGTCTAGCTGGAGAGAAAGCAGCAGCAGGAACAGCAGCACGTGTCCAGTGCTGGTTCCCACCATCTCAGAAAGGACCCCAAGAGGACAGCAAACCCGAGTCTGACCTGTCCGAGGGCCAAGAGACTAAACAGAAGTTGAGTTAAGAGAAAAAGCAGATTCAGGAAACTATGACGACAGTCTCCAAATACCTGAGAAGCTGTCCTGTGCAAGAATAATGAATTAGGCCTGTTCAGTCTGGCCCCAGAAGGCAGAGCCTAGGAGTGATGGGGAAAGAGGCCAAAGAAAGAGACAGAGGGCTGGAGCAAAGAAGAAAGTCCTCCTGAATCAAAGCTATCTAGATTAACATGAAAAAATGCTCTAAATCACTACTGGGAGTTACCACATCACAGTATCAGACTGGCTAATATGGCAAAACAAGAAAAATGATCAATGTTGGAGAAGATGTGGGAAAACTGGAACACTGATGCAATGCTGGTGGAGTTGTGAACTGATCCGACCATTCTGGAGAGTAATCTGGAGCTATGCCCAAAGGGCTACTGCACACCCTCTGATGCAGCAATACCGCTGCGAAGTCGTATCCCAATGAGATCATAAAAAAAGGAAAATGACTTATTTGTACAAAAACATTTACAGCAGCTCTTTTTGAGGTGTCAAAGAACTGGAAATTGAGGGGATGCCCCTCAGCTGGGGAACAGCTGAACAAGCTGTGGTTGATGAATGTAATGGAACACTCTTGTGCTCTCAGGAATTTGGAGCAGGCGGACTCCAGAAAAGCCTGGAAAAATGTAAGCCTTGAACTGATGCTGAGTGATGTAAGCAGAACCAGGAAAGCACCGTACACGGTAACCGCGACACTGTGTGAGGACGACCTTTGATAGACTTGGCTCTTCTCAGCAATGCAAGGATCCAAGACAACTCCAGAAGACTCACAGCGGAAAATGACCAGTCGGCACGCAGAGCACAGCAGACGATCTGCTCTCCTTTTCTTTTCTTGCGTTGCTGCTTCCTTCTCGTAGTCCCTCCCACCAGTTCTAATTCTTCTCTACAGCATGACTGATGTGAAAATATGTTTAATATGAATGTACAAGTAGAACCTTTATCAGAATGCACACTGTCTTGGGGAGGGAGGAAGAGAGGGAAGGAGGGAGAGAAAATTTAAAACTCCAAATCTTATGGAAATGAATGCTGAAAATTCAAAATAAATGAATAAATTATTTTTTTTAAAAAGCCCTCCTGAGTGCTGCCCTCAGTTTCCAGAGGCTGGACGGACTGTCTTATATG
>NW_027186458.1:9415647-9439132 GCF_028583685.1 Petaurus breviceps papuanus
TATTCATGCAAAAATTTGTGATTGTGGCTTTTAAGTAGGGTACGGGCTCTGGATAGTGCGGTCTTAGAGCGAGGTGCCATGGCAGTTGTTGGGGGGGTGGGGTGTGTTGGATGACCAAGATGGCAGCTCCCAATTCTAAGCTTCTGGGCCAGGGTGCTGAATGAGCACACTGGGACCAAGCCTATTCTATTTTCCATCATATTAACAGTTTAAAATGACCCCAAAAAAGTGTGAATGTGTCAGACAGAAGCTGTTTTAGGTGAAAAGCTATTTGTAAAACTAACAAATTTTAAATGGATTATACAAAGAGATTACAGCAGGCCTCAAAAACAACAAAGAAAAGGGAAGCCTGCACAAGGGCTCTCCCACCCTCCAAAACATGAGGAGGAGCAGACACACAAAATTCATTAACTAAGTTTCAGACAGCATCTTGTGTCTCTATTAAAATGCAAATATATTCATCCATCCAGTTCAAAAGCAATTCCAAGTGCAGGCTTTTTAAAACTCTGACCTCAGACATGGGCCCAAACCCTAGCTATTTGATAAATTCTCTCCTTAAAACTTAATCATGCTCATTTTTCCTCCAAGAAATGGCTTAAGAAAGAAACCTTTAAGAATGAATTTTAGATGATGCATCTTTTAATTTAAGAAAAAAAAAAGCCCCAAATATATTAAGTCCCTACTCCATAAGAAGGACTATGATCGTCTGGGGACGAGACATTCCAAAGTCTTCTTGCCTTCAAACCTCCTCCGGGGACACAGCAGGGAAACAGAACTCAAAACATGGTCCTCTGGGGACAGAGGCTTCCCAGAAACGCCGGTGAGTCCCAAAGGCCCAGCAGGACCCTGAGGAGGGGCCGGGGACAGGAGTGGGAGCCACAGCCTGGCCAAGGACTAGTGTGGCCAAAAGCAGGAGTTCTCGGCGAGACTCCAGAAGGGCTCTGAACTCTAGCCTGAATTGTTTTGATCATCTGTTTCCTTTTGCATCTTATCATATGTATTTAAAAGCCAGATTCTGAGCAGGCATCTACTGAAGGGACTCCAAGGGGCTCCGCCAGCCTGCCCGCCTCCCAAAGGCTCCGTTAAAGACCCAACCAATGGTACCGAGCCCTGTCCTCAAGGCCGGTCTGAACACCAAGCACTACTGTGGCTCAGGTCTCTCAAAGGAACGTTGGCTTGAAGCTGTGCAGAAGGAAAGGCTCCCCACAGAGGCACCCCTGGGCGGGGCTTAGGCTGGTGACTGGGAGAATGGAGAACGAGGTTAGGGGACACCGAGACGCCAGGCACCAGAGGCCCCAAGACAAGGAGCTGCCGGTCCCTACCCTCAAGCTCACACTGGGGAGCTCACAGTCTTCCTGCACGTCCTAGCCCACACACCCTGGATCCCCCTGAGCCCCTCCTCACTGTGACGCTCAGGGGAGCTGGTTGAAGGGTGGAGCAGAGCCCACAGAGAGCTGGGGGGAGGGAGGCGAGGACACACCCAGGGAGGGAGTGTTGGTTTGTGGGAAGGGTGAAGGATGATGCGGCTGTCTGCTGTGTTACTCTATAGTAACGTCGATGTTGCTATGATGGGTTTGGTTTCCTGGTGTCGGAATAAATGTTTTGCTTCTGTCCTCTATGTGGAGAGTCTGTTACATTTTGTAATGAAGAACTATGCCGGCATATTTACAGTCATTGTCTGTCTGGGAATATTGTGTTGGCCCTACACTCACATAACTCCCCACTCTGGGCATTTTTGCTGCCCGTCCTCCATGCCCGCCTCCTGGCTTCCTTAAGGACTCAGCTAAAGTCCTATCTTCCACAAGCCTTCCCCAGCCCTCCTCATTCCTAGTGCCTTCTCTGTGAGCACACCATGAAATGATCCTGTTTATATCTTGTCTGCACACAATTGTTTACATGGTGTCTCCTCTATTAGACTGTGAACTCCCTGAAGGCAGGGGCCATTTTCTGCCTTTCCTTCTATTCCCAGGATGAGACTTGGCCTACAGCCAGCACCTAGGTGACAGATGCCATGTTTGACCCAACAATTGGCTTGGTCAGCGACATTTGGGGTCAAGAATGCAAAGTCAGCAAACTATTACTAACTCAGCCAACTTCCTCCCGTGTAGGTGTGCAAGGCTAGGAACCTTCCCAAATCACAGTATCCTTGGGGTCAGTCACAGTCCAGACCACTCCCAAGGTCTCCCTCCTACTTAACCCCTGTGAATCTGCCCAGCAACAACCATCCGCTATAAGGCCAGGAGCTCTGGGCTCTCCCCAGGGGGATATACAGCCCACCCACTGCACACTGAGTCATCAGCCTCAAGAGTTAGGGAGCCCCTCCCTACGCCTGCACATAATAAACTGCCTGACTCATTTGGCACAGGGCCTGGCAAATGGTAGATACTGAATAAAAATGCTAGCTGGCTGGCTGAGACACGTAAACACATTAATATCCCTGCTGTAAGATACATGCATTTTACCAGAGTATATTAATCAGTAAAGCTTTTTTCTCCCTTGCCAAGAACTCTGTTCAGGGCCTTTATTTCCATCATCCTCTCTGAAAAGAGCTTCACCTGTAGAATCACAGAGTGAAAAACCAGTAAGCACCTCAGCAATGCCATCAGCCCCCTCCAGGGAGGCCACTGCCTCTCCAGGACATTCTCCTGGCACTTCTCAGATGACTGGTGGGTAAGCACGCCCACTTTGTGTCCCTTTGCCCCCAGAAGCAGCTTGGAGGGTCTCGTCCCCCCAGGCCAGAGAGCCCCTCTGCTACGGGCACCATAGACTAATGACCTATGGGAGTGAACCGTGCCCATGAGGAGTAGATGAGGGAATGTACCTCTCTCACACTCTCGTCCTGCTCACGCATCTACTGCCCTCAAAGAACCCAGAGCCTCGGTCTGGAATGACAGGGGGCAGACCCTTTGCCAGCTGCCATCCTGGGACCCCAGAACAAGAGGAAGCATTTCTGGTCAGATACCGATGCGTTCCACCCACATGAAACTGTCATGCATTTTAAAATATTCACTGGGCACCCACATCCAGCGGAAAGTCTGGAAAAAGGGGATACGATGTCTAAAACACCTACACTTCAAAGACCAGCGAGGAACAAATGAGATGCCACTTGTAAAGGGGCGAGAAGAAGGCAGGCTGAAGAGCATGGGTGGGGGGGAATCCACACTGGAGTCACACAAGAAAGGAAATTCTGAAACGGAGAAAGGGGAAGGTGCGGTAGCTTGTGCTGATGGGGTCTCAGCGTCCTCTCCTTGGTGAGATTACCTGCTGAGCCTGAGCTGGGCAGAGGTGGGTGAGTGCTTGCAACAGGAAGCTTGGAGCAGCCCCCATGCCCAGACGAAGGCGGCTCACACGGGACACAGAGCAAGTGCAGAGTGAATGGACTTGATATAGATGATAAAGTGAGGAAAGTAGTGAAGCTCCAGCCCAGACCCAGGGCAGGCCCAAGGTCCCACCCCGCCCCTCTAAGTGCAGGCTTTCCCCATTCACATGCAATCTCCCTGAGGGTAGGGACTATCTTGCCGGTGGGTATTTGTACCCCCAGAGCTAAGCACAGGCCCTGGCCCAGAGTAACTCAAAACCAGATGCCGTGCTGAAATACAAAGCTACCCTGGGCAACAACTCCAGAGAAACCATTTATTCAAGGTGCTCCAAACAGTAATAAAATGGCCAATCCCAATGGTGGCACACAGGCTTAAAAACAAACAAAAGTGAATCTCAGTCTTCATCTCTCTTGTCTATCATTACATAAAAGTATCCAAAATGCACTGTCCAGGTCAGCAACATACCTAACTATATACTGGGCTTCATGGCTGCCAAGACTGAAAACAAGATTATAAATATAAAAAACGAGATCTGACAGCTAGAATCCATCCCAATTTGGCTGCAGGCCAGGTAGAATTTGGCTTGCCCCTGAAGAGTTAATGTCGAGCTTAACTTCAGATTACAGGCCTCACACTTTCCTTGAACTGAAAGGAATGTTTTCTTAAACCAAAGAGGAAGAGGCGCTTGATGCCTCCTCTATGCACTCTATAGAGAAATGGTTTCCATAGCAGGAACAAGTGAAAATTCCAGGTCTCTCTTGAAGCTACGAGTGGCCAGCCTGTCATGCGTGCCCTTGCCCATACTCACCGATGCACACGTCTATCTTCCCCTTAATAGACGCTTCGTGCAGGGGTGTGTAATTCCAATTGTCCCGGGCGTTTGGATCTGCCCCTTGGCACAGCAACAGGCTCACAACTTCAGCATGGCCAAAGGAGCAGGCATTGTGAAGAGGAATCAGGCCACCGTCATCTCGGGCATGGACGTTGGCACCCATCTGCAGTAAGTGTTCCACCACATCCTTCCTTCCGAAACCTGAAAACAAGGAAAAAGGAATCTTATATGACGACCTGGATTTTCTTGCTTCAAATAAGAAAAGATTTAGGAATCTATAAAAATATATAAATGAAAATGACCAGCTGAATGATTTTTCTCATGTAAGTGAGTGAAACATGATGGAAAAAAAAATTATAATGTCTAAGAATAAAATTCAGGATCCCATTCAAACACCAGCTGTCCCACTTGACGAGATTTGAGGAGAAAGCTCTCCTTTGGCTGCTGGGCAACACTGAAAGCACACCTTTCATGCTTTACATCACTCACAAATACCTGGACAAACTGAAAAAACCACCTCCTCTCCCAAAGTTCCAAAAATTGAAACTCCAATCACTCAACTTTACCACAGAGAAAAGGAGAACAGGGAAATCTGAGAACCGTGGTGAATAAAGAAACAGACAGGATTTCATGGCACAGTGATTTGAGGGGATTAAGAAGAAATAAAGGCAAGGATGATGCCAAGGTATCTCTCCAGTGAGAAATCAATAGTACTATTAAGAGAAATAAAATGGACAAGAAGGAGGCCCATAGTTAGAGGTGAACCATCAAAGATGGCTAAATCACGAATTCAATTTTAGACGTAGTAAGAGTTTGAGGGGAAACATCCAAGGAAACAAAGAGAGAAAGAGCCGGAGTCACCAGTCTGAGAATCATCCATATAGGTAAGAGCTTAAACCAGAGTATGTAAACTGAGTCAGGTAATGAAAGTCTAGAGACTGAACTAAAGTCAAAGACTGATCCTTTAGGGAAAAGCCAAGGGGTTTGGGGAAAGATGAAGGAAAGGGAAAATTAAACAGTGGACACAGCACAAGACTCAAAGAACTCCAGGGTCATAAAAAACAAAGAAGGAGTTTCACAAAATGCAGTCCAAAATGGCGGACGTTGTGGAGCATTTGAAGAGAATAGCTTAAAGTCTCGGTAACTCAAAAGAGAGTAACTTTAGAGAGCAGGGAAAACAGTGCAGACAATTCATTTCAGATGCTAACATTATTCTGAAGTGGTCATTTAAGGGTTATAATTTTAAAATTCAAAGTATCTGTAAAAGAGTTTTACTTCTAGCCTTTACTTGCAATTTTCCCAGTTTTATGGGCTTGTGTTGAGGTTAGGTCTGTCCTAAAAATTCCCTTGGATTTTCCCCTAAAATCAATGCTGGAAAATGACATTTTAAATAAGAAACTAAAAGGCTACAAGTGGCAGTTCCATCACTGAAGGAATGGAACTGCTATCAAACCCGAGTCCTAAAAGGAAGCCAGACAATGAACTATTAAAAAAAAAAAAAAAACAGATTTATAGCCAGCTCGCTTCTCAACTGGAAAAAAGGCAGCTCATCATGGATTTATTTTACTACACTGGGTCATACAAAATACATGCTTGCCAATATGATAGTTTACCAAGAATATTTCTGTAAAGCAAGTCACATGTTCTCACAGACTTAACATCACAAAATCAGAACTGTGACCCCTATTCATGATTCCCAAGATGGAGATAACAGTGGACAGGAACAAAACAGTCCCAAGGCCCAGGCCTCCAGAACATCAGCACATCACCTATTCACCTGGCCTCTGCTCAGACTTGGACAGGGTGCAGCAGAGGAGCTCTATTCCACTTTATGAGACAGAAAACACCGTGCCTGCACAAAGCCCAAGACCTGCTTCCTCCATCCCAGCAGGATCTGATGATTACACTGCAATGTCACCCTCACCAAGGGCTATCGTCTAACACGATGTGCTGCTGCACGGCACCCTGAATATCCTACATAATAACTTTACCAGAACTCGAATGCTATCAGAACCACAAAGAGGAAGAATTGAACAGTTACTCTTAACATTTTGTGTAGTTGTTGATTAAAAAGCATGATCTACATGTGACTTCACCTGTCTAAGAAGGCACAGAGGATGGCCTTTAGCTCCTCAGCAAGGTTTCAGTCTGTACAGATCAATGACCACAGTAGCAGAAGTGTCCTAGTCTGTGAACCCCAACCCAACAAGGGTAAAACAGAAGAGCTGCCAAGAATCTGAGGGCACGACGGAGCTGGAAACCCAACAGAACAGGTGTGAGCACCTCAGCTGCTGGCACTCAGCCTCTCCCCTGAGGACAAAGACCACCAGTCAACATCTAACAGCGGGTGGCACATCGTGGGCGCTTTACACACGTTTGCTGACTGATTCCTCATTCGATCAGTCGGAAACTTCTGAAAAGTAGTCGTCATGACTATGAAAAGGAAATTAAAGCACTCACAACTTGACTAAACTTAACTAGGCAGCTTTGGCCTCAGCCAGGTAAAGACCACCTGCATTTCCTACATTAAGCCCTGATCACTAAGGGAAAAAAAAGCTAGAGAACCAATGTGTCTTCACTCCCTGAGAATCCAGAATATGAGGGAGCTGTAAATAAGCTTCTGACGAAAAACACTGATGTGGCCACAAGTCTTTGGGCAATCACAATCATTCTCACAGCCCTTCGCATGGTCCTCAACTTCAACTCTTCAATTCTTCTCCACGACTCACTGCCGTACAATAGCTTCAAAAGAATGCAAGAAGATGGGGCTTTTTAAAGGCAGATCTTTCTAGGAATCCCATAAGAACAGTGATGCAAAGAAAAGAAAAAGATGGGTAGTCTACTACATAAGAGTGCTCCACTGCACCTCAAGGAATATTAAGAGATAGAGAGAAAAGCCGGCAGGACCTTGGGGAGACTGCCACTAGAGGCCTGCAAGACACACACAAGCCATGAGAAGTCACAGAATCTGAAAGCTGCCATCAGGCTGCCAGCCTGGACACGAGCCACAAGAACATCCCCGAGACGCTGTCCGCTCAGTCTCTGAAGAATCCCCTACCTGTAAGGGCAGCCCATTCCACCCCAGGCAGCTCCAAGAGGGAGGAAGCTTTGCCTAGAATCAAGCCTTCATTTGCTTCTTCTCCTGGAGCCCTTTTACCAATTTCAATTACTGCCCAAGTATATTTGTGAATCCTTAGGGGTGTGCAATCATCGAGAAGAGGAAATGGTTTTCACTAAATGCCAACCTAGCTCCAAGGTGTACAAGTACAGTCCAACTCATGTCACTGTCTTTTTTGACAGAGTAACATGACTGGCACATGGGGAAACACGAAAGACACAACACCTAGATTTCAATTCTCGAAGGACAAAGAGGTATTAGTGAGTAAACACTTGAGCTCCAAGCCTATAGATGCAAATACAGAAGGATTTGTGGTTTCCAAAAGGCAGAGCTCTATGGGCTGGCTGGTCCAGTTTCAACTGGAGCTACCTGACCATGCTTTCAAACCCAAATCGCCCTCTGGCTTTCACTGAGTGATCAATAATCACTCCAGCCCAAGCCTCTATCAGCTCATTTTTAGGTTTTGATTGCCTATAAGGTACACAAATAGCAACTGTTCTCTCTTCTGGTCAGAGACTTTCAGGGTCTCACCCTCCCAGACTGCTATTTTTGTGACAGTAAATTAGGCCATCTTTGGTCTCAGTTCTTACCTAACCTTCTGGTCTCTGAATGGGGACTTCCTCAGACAAACTGAGGCCTGTAAAAGATCTTAAGTTAGAAAAGGCCAAGGTCATCCACGGCATCCCTGGCCACTGCCACTCCTGTGGATGACTCAGGAGGAGGGGGTGAGGCTGATGACTTGGCCCAGCTCCACCTCTCTTAAATCCAACTCAAGCCCAAGTCAAGGAAGGCATCACCCCAACAATGTCACTGGTCCTCTTCAAAGCTGAGGACACAAACAACAAAGGCAGAGCAGAAGAAAAGGCTTGGGCTTTCAAGGCCCTGCACCAATGGCTCAGTATCTACTTAATGAAAACTAAGGCAAAGCCCTCCTTCACCAGGAGCTTCAATTTCTCAAGGCACAGGGCCATCTTGGTGACTTCCACTGTCCTTTCCCACCTCCCCAGGGCCCAACCAAGGATGATGCCAGGGCTGAGCTTTCCCCATCACCAGGGGCCACATGAGTGGAGAGGAAGAGGTCTGAAGGATGACACACTATGAAGAAATGATAAGACTTGGCTACAGAGTGGAGATATGGGCCAGGAGCACGTGAGAAATGAAGGATATAGGAGAGGAAGCAGGCAGGTGACTCAGGAGAGCACGAGCTGCCCCAGAGTTACAGAGAAGAGAAAGGATGAGTTAGGTGGGAGCCACGCTCTGTTCTGTCCAGACACTTGTCCTCAGTCACCCTCGTGCTCTCTGTGGCTCCTCGGACGTTTCCTAAGATGGGTTTTTAACTCTTCTGGTCTCCTCCCTCTGGCAACAGCTGCCACTGGTCTCCCAGTTTCACCTCCACCTGGATAACTCAACACAGAAAATAAAGCTCACTGTCTCTCCCCTTAAGCCCCCGCCTCCTACCTTCCCTCTGTCCCCTAGGATACCACCATCTTTCACATCACCCACAGTGACAGCCTAGAGTCAGTCAACAAGCATTTCTTAAAGCACTTACTATGTGCCAAGCATTATGCAGAGCTCTGGAGCCCTGCCCTTATGGAGCTCGGTCTAACAGGGAAACAATGTGCAAACAACCATGTACAAACGAGCCTCATGCAAAATAGAATGGAGATCACCCAGAGAGAAGGCCCTGGAATTCAAAGGGATGGGAGAGCTTCTGGTAAAAGATGGGATCTTAGTTCAAATTTGGAAGAAGCCAGGAGGCTGAGCATTCCAGACGTGGGGAAGACCCAGAGAAAAGGCAGGAAGCAGAGCGGCCCATGCAAAGAAAGGAGAGGCCAGCCTCACTGGGCCCAAGTGCACGTGGGGGACAGGTGGAAGGAGGCCCAGACCGAGCATGGGCAGTCAGGGCCCGCGTTTTAGGAAGATCCTTTGATAGCTGAGGAGAGGATGATACACTGGAATGGGGAGAGACCGGAAGAGGTTGACACAGCAGCAGCCACTGCAAAAATCCAGGCACGAGGGGATGAAGGTCTGCACAGGGGCAGGGAACATACAAGAGACGTCACAAAAGTGGAAAAGACCTCGGGAGGTCCCCTCAACAGTGACAGAGGGGCTGAGAAGGGGAGGTCTGGGGGAGAAGAGGACTGAGATTTGGACACGTCTACAGGACATCCAGCAGGCAGCTGGGAATGGAAGACTGGAGAGCAGGAAAGGAAGGTTAGGGCTGGGTAAGGAGTTCTGAGAGCCATCAGCACAGAGGTGATGATTCAATCCACAGGAGCTAATGAGGCCAGCAAGTGAAAAAGTGCAGTGGGAGACAGAAGAGAGCCCAGGACAGAACTGAGGGGAACATCTAACCACTAGTGACCTGGATGGGGAGAGGGGGAGAGAGAGAGAGACAGAGAGACAGAGACAGAGAGAGAGGGAGAGAGAGAGAAAAGAGAGAGGGAGGGGGGAGGGGAGAGGGAGACAGGGCGGAGGGAGAGAAGAACCAGGCTGGTATTCTGAGTTCAGGAAGGATAAGGATTTGTTTTTTTAAGGACACTAGATTTATCGATAAGAGAGCACTGCAGAGTTGCTTTCAGTTGAATGATGCAGTGGAAACCAGACTGCAGAGTTGGCTACAAAAGGAACATTCTAGCTAGCAGGGATGGAGAGACTGAGTGAGTTTTCTGAGGATGGGAAGATATGAGCACGTTTGTAGGCAGAAGGGAACTAGCCGGTAGCCAGGGAGAGACAAGACTGATCACAGTGGGGATGCCAGGAGGCAGTCTTCTGGAGAAAACAGGATAGAATGGGCGGCCTTTTGCTATCACAGGACTTGCCTTGGGAAGAAAAAGAAAGGCCACTTCTTTCTGTGATGCAGGATGAAGAAGACAATAGCAAGCTTCACTCCCTACTCTCTGACCACACTCTCACCTGCTGCCTCAGCCTGCACATACCCAGCCCCTTTGGCGCTTTCCCACTCCTTCCAATCATGGAAGCATAATCAAAGGGCCTTGTCCATCTCACCCAAAGGCTGGCGACCAGTCTCCCCAACTAGAACATAAACCCCTCAAGGAAGAGAAGGTCTTTGCTTTTGTGTTGGAGCTCCCAACACTTAGCACGCAGTAACCACTTACCAGAAGCTTTTCATTCATGCATTCCTCAGAACCGAAAGGTGAGGATTCATTTACTCAGAATCGTATCTTCTATCTACTGATCAAAAGCTATTTCTGGACTTAACAACATGAAGCGCCGTCTGGGGAGTTTTTGTAACAGAACCTTTTTCCCAACAAGCTGTAGGTAATTCTTATGTGTTACCACACAACAGTCCTACCCCCTCTTCGATTACCACCTTTCTCTGCATCAAGTCCAACTACTGTCCATTATGTTCCCAGAAGGATCAGGCACCCAGGTTTACTCAATCATCTGTATCTGACACCCAATTCAACCCCACTCCTTTCTTATCTTGTAAAATAATGCATCGATGCTACCCAGCCCAACAGAAACACCATCTCAACCCAGGCCCAGAGAGGAAAGATGAGTAAAAATGTAACTCTCTTCTCCCACAAAACGGTCCAGAGAGGGCTTTTTTGTCTCAGTGCTACTGACCTGAAGCTCCATAGGGGGACAGAAACGTATTCAACATTGTTCTGTATGTGTATTTACAGCAGATCTAAGAAAGGCACAAGCTAACAAAAACTAGGCATAAATAACAAAAAAAAAATTCTATTCAAAACCACTGAGAAATGCACAACACAGCTCAGGCCTGCACCAACTCTGCCCTCAATTACTGTCAACCCTCCTCCTTGGCAGCCCTAATGCCTGTCCCCAACCTAGTTCCTCCTCCACATGCCACTGAAAAGATTTTCCTCAAGTGTAGATCTGATGGCTTCACTCCCCTACTCCATAAACTCCAGGGGCTTCCTTTTTCCTCTAGAAGTTAACACAAAAACAAAAAAACCCTCCTCTTTTTAGATTAAAAAAAAAAATCCTGGGGGAGTGGGGGGGAGGGAGTGAATAGATGGTGCAGTGAATAGAGCACTGGCACTGGAGTCAGGAGGACCTGAGTTCAAATTTAGCCTCAGACACCTGACACACTAGCCATGTGACTTTGGGCAAGGCACTTAACCCCAATTGCCCTCCAAAAAGCAAAAAAAAAAAAAAAATAAGTCCTCCACAACCAAACGGCTGCCCTGTGTCCCCCAGCTCCAAAATATGTGGGACTGATCTCTCCAGAATCTCTGGAACACCCTGGATTGAAAGGGATGAAAGAACAGCAAGATGGCAACTGCACACAGAAATACTGGGACACACCCATGATTATGTGTCAGGTACTGCGCCAAGTCCCCACAGCAATGGAGAAAGCCTCAGGCGCTTAACTGTATGATCCTGAGCAAGTCATGTAACCGGTCTCCCTCAGTTCCCTGAATATACAGTGGGGGTAATGAGAGCTCCTATGTCCTGGGATTACTGTGAGAATCAAAGGCCATAATATTTTTGACAAGGGATTAGCACAGTGCACCCAGCAGGTGCTTAAGAAATACTTGATTCCTTCCTTCCCTTCAGTTCTAAAGCTGTGCTCCTATGGCACTACTGCAGACATTTACTGATTCATATCGACCAAAACAGGAGACATTTACTATACGTCAATCCCAAAGATACAGGAAATCACCTTGGGTTTCCTTCTACCTCTCTGATCTCCTACCCTGTCCACTTCTAAATGCCCTTACTGCCATCCTTTCTTTTTTTTGAGGGAGCCCTGCCTGTGACCTCATTGGAATGGAAACCCTCTACCGAGAGCCAAATCGCGGTTTGGGGGCCACTGAGGCGGCAGGTCAGTAGGCGCCAGAGCCAGAAGTTGAATCTGGGTCTTCTGGACTCTGAAACCAAGCTCAGAAATGCCAGCCTGGGTCAGAAAACTGGGCTCACTGGACCAGAACTCTGCCTATGAAGGCAGGTGACTCCTCAGGAGAGAATGCAGCGAGAGGGGCCTGGATGCCTCTGCTGATTCAAAACACAAACTACCTGGTAGAAGACCCTGGGTTAAAAAGAAGAAAACCAGGACCGTCCCTGACCTCAAGCTTACCGACTACTAAGGTCCAGTATAAGCTGTATAGTTATTGTTCAGTCATTTTCAGTCCTGTCCAACTCCTGATGACTCCATTTGGGGTTTTCTTGGCAAAGATACTGGACTGGTTTGCCATGTCCTTCTCTAGCTCATTTTACAGATGAGGAAACTGAGGCAAAGAGAGTGAAGTGACTTGCCTACAGTCACACAGCTAAGTAAGTGCCTGAGGCCAGATGTGAACTCCAGAAGAGGAATTTTCCTGAATCCAGGCCCTGAATTCCATCCACTGTGTTACTTGGCTGCCCCATTAGAAGACAGACAAGGGCAAAGGAAGGTTCTAGATAAGAAAATAACACTTAGGAGAAACCATTCATTTGGAGGAAAGCAGAAAAAAAAACCTCACAGAAATAGTATCTGAGCTGAGCCAAAGAACAGCTTAGAGACCATTCCATGAAAAAGCCTATTGAGCACCTACTTTACTCAGAGCCAGGTTTTACCAGGTACAAACAAAGACAAAAAGGAAACAATCCTGGTCCGCCTTCCAAGGCTTTCATTTCCCTGAGGGAAACAAGATCCTCACAAAAGTAAACACAAAACTTCCAAAGAGTACTGGGGGGGCCCAGAGCTAAGAGAAGCACATCAGGCAGGGAGGAGCTGGAAGGAAGACAGCACTGGCCAGGGCTTTAGGAAAAGGGGAGGGAGTCACTTGGAGCTGTCTGAACAGGGAAGGGACGTGCTGGGGCTTGTGTCTGAACTCTGGCAGCAGGTATACAGGATGGACCAAAGAACAGACCGGAAGCACCAGCCCAATCGGGAGGCTCATGCTATAATCCAGGCAAGGTCTAATTTAAGATGGCAGCCCTGTGACTGGGAAGAAGGGGAGAAACAGGAAAAAAACTGAGGAGGCAGACGGAACTTGGGAGCCAAGCGGATGCAGGGTCAGGCACACCTCAGAAGCACAGAGTTGAGCTGGAAGGGACCTCAGTGGCCATCTGGCCCAACCCATACAAACTTCTAGTTTGTGAAGCTGGTGAGAGAGCAGGTTAAAGTTAAAAAGTGGGGGCTTGGGGCAATAGACAATGAGTTCTGGTGCTGGTATTGAGTGTGAGGACCCTCAACATCCCAGGATTCCTCAAGGTATGTCAAACCCTTTTCTGAACCTCCTGTACTGTGACTTTGCCACTTTTGGAAGTAATGAATTTACTTTGTTTATCATCTTCTATGTGATATCGTATTTCCTTGAATTTGTCTCAAACTGATGGCAGATTAGTCCTAATGGAACTCGAACTACAGAAGAAAATAACCGTTCTAATAATTCACTAGGATTTGATGAAGATTGCCACCTTTTCACTTCCACAAGAATCACCCCATGATTTTTCACCCTGCAGTCACATCCTTTGAGGCTTCATCACTTCAGGCTGAAGAGCCCTATTCCATCCTTCTTTTCCAGCCACAGAAAGCACTTCAATCTGCCTTTTTCTGAACATTCTGGAGCCCAGAATAGGCACAGTATTCTAAGCAGGAAAACACCATGGTTTGGCACACAGGCAAGATGATAAACATTTGCTTAATTTCTAAATTTCTTCATCATTCCAAATTTCCATTTTTAATGTCAATGAACTCTGATGGACTTTTAGTTACAGCAATAAGGTAAACAGGTCTTAATAGCAATTGCCACTGAAAAGCTTTGTGACTTTAAGGAAATCTTTTCACATACCACAGAATCAGAGTTCAAAAGTCACTAAGTCCAACTTCCTTACTTTACAGAACAAGAAACTCCGACCCAGCGGCCTGAAGTGATTTGCCCAAGACCACAACAGCTCTGAGTAGCCCAGCTCCTGCACCTCCAACATCTGCAGGCATGTCACGCCCTCCCATTTTTCTCAGGTTCTGGACCTGCTCTGGTACAATGAGAAAATCAGACACTCTCCAAGGCCCCCCCATTTCTGAAATTTCATGACAATACGGCACTCATTTGTTGATAGATATGGACAAGGCACAGATGAAAACAAAAGCAGCCCCTCCTCCCAGCGAGCTGCCTTTCTACTCTCAATGTTCTCTGCCAGCTCCCAAGGCCCTTTCCTGAATCCCAACTCCTGAGTTTATATCCCTAGCCATAACAGCAGCTTAGATGGCTCTAAGGCTTGTCAAAGATTACACACACTCATCATTCTCATCACACAATAACCCTGTGAAATAAAGAGCCATCATCCCCACTTTACAATTAAGTGGCAGACAAACATCTTGTGAAGCATCCAAACAGGCCATCTCCTGGAGATGTGACCGATCAAATGGCCCATGGCCTATGGAAGTTCAGTTACTTGCACATGCATCATTTTAATAAAAATCATGCTGGAGCATTATAAGTACACACCAGGGTCCTTGGGTTCACTGCCTTATTAAAATACCACCAGATATGGAAGGAGCTAAGGAATACTTCTTTTGGCTGCCAGATTTCTGAACTAATCTTTGAAAGCTTCCTCTTTTCTGATCTTGTCTGTGAGTCTGAAGCACATAAGAATAGAGAAGGTAGAAAGGCTGTTGAAGACACCAAACTGGGAGGCAAAACAGGCTTCCGAAAGAACCAAAGGCCCTCAGTAGGCCCTAAGAGTCCTGCTGCCCAGAGAACTTGCCTAATAGGTCATAAACTTGAAAATCACAAGCAGAGGAAACCAAAGTTACCAGAGGGCCTGCTTGTCTAGATAAAGCACAGTCTGATTTCCCCCTAGGAAGATCATGTTCTGTTACACGCAACAGATTTTGTTATCAAAAACAAGAAGAATTTCTTGGGGCTGGAGACAAAGATTAATTGAAAGAGCTAGGATTTTTGGCCTACAGAAGGAAAAAAAAAATGAGGGGGAGGGGAGAAGACACACATTATAACTAGCAATTATATATCCTTTAAAATTTACAAAGCACATTTCATTTGAGACTAATGAGTCTGTGAAGTAGGTATTTGAGTTTTACTTCCATTTTAAAGCTAAGGAAATGAGGTGCAAGCTACAAAATTTGAATTCAGATCTTCTTGGCAGACTGCAGCACTAGGTGGTATTATTATTTTTATCATCATTATAAAAATAATACCTAGTATTTACATATAACTTTAACGTCTGCAAAGCACCATATAAAGTTAAGTGCTTTCTGCCTCAGTTTCCATATCTGTAAAATAGAGATAATAATGGCACCTATTTCTTTGGGTTGTTGTGAGGATCAAATTAGATAATATTTATACAGTGCTTTGCAGACGTTAAAGTTACATGTAAATACTAGGTATTATTTGTATAATAATAATAATAAATGTCTGTAATGAGAATGGAAATCTGAAGATCTTCCCTGCCCCTTAATAGACCTAGGGGGAGTTTGAAGACCGCCCCCCCCCCCCCATAGGCTGAATGTAGTCACATAAGCCTGTGGTGGGAGGAGTTTGCTGAAGGGAGGCAGAGCCCACAGGAAGCTGGGAGTCAGAGCTAACAAGGCTGCAGGGGAGAGAGGATGCTCATTAACCAGAGAGGGGTTCCTGAGTAAATACTGGTTTGTGGGAAGGCTGGAGGATGCTGTGGCTCTCGGTGTTATTATGGCTTCTGAATATCTTTGGTACTATGATGGCATCGGCTTACTGGTTTTGAGATTCGGTTTTCTGGTGTCTAAATAAATGCTTCAGTTCTATCCTCTATCTGGACAGTTTGGTATATTTTGTGATCGAAAATCATGGGATACTTATAGTCATGGTCTTTATCGTGATTGTGGGCACTGTAAATATTGCATTGGTGTGGGGTGGCTAGGTGGCACAGTGAATAGAGCACTGGCACTGGCGTCAGGAGGACCTGAGTTCAAATTAGGCCTCAGACACTTAACACAAAAAACTAGCCATGTGACCTTGGACAAGTCACTTAACCCCAACTGCTTAAAAAAATTATTGCATTGGTGCTACAGTATCTGAGGCAAGATTTGAAATTAGGGCTTCCCTCATTTCTTAAATACATAGAGAACTAAGTCAAATTTATAAGAATATAAGTCATTCCTCAATTGATAGATGGTCAAAGGATATGAACAGGCAATTTTCAGTAGAAGAAATCAAAACTATTTATAGTCACATAAAAAAATGCTCTAAATTACTACTGATTAGAGAAATGCACATTAAAACAATTCTGAAGCACCACGTCACACCTATCAGATTGGCTAACACGATGGAAAATGAAAATGACACGCGCTGACGGGGATGTGGAAAAACTGGGATAGTAATCTACTGCTGGTGGAGTTGTGAACTGATCCAACCATTCTGGAGAGCGGTCTGGAATTATGCCCACAGGGATATAAAACTGTGCATACCCTTTATCCTAGCAATACCACTACGAGGTATGTATCCCAAAGAGATTTTTTTTTTTAAAAGGAAAAGGACTTACATGTTTAAAAGCATTTATACCAGTTCTTTTAGTGATGGCAAAGAATTAGAAACTGAGGGGATATCCATTAACTGGGGAATGGCTGAACAAGTTGTTGTATATGAACATAATGGAATGCTATTGTGCTATAAGAAATAACAAGCAGGAGACTTTCAGAAAAACCTGGAAAGACTAATAAGAACGAATGCAAAGTCAAGTGAGCAGAAGCAGAGCATTGTACAAAGTAACAGTAATATTGTACAACAATCAACTGTGAATGAATGTTATTCTCAGCCATATAATGATCCAAGATAATTCCAAAAGACTCAAGATGAAAAATGTCATCCATATCCAGAGAAAGAACAAATAGCTTAAATAGATTAAACCATATTTTATTTTTCTTTCTTTCTTGGCTTTTTTTTTTGTTTTCTTTTGCAACATGGCTAATATGGAAATGTTCTACCTAATTACACATGTATAATCCATAGCAAACTGGTTGACTTCTCAAAGAGGGAGGAGGGGAGAAAAGGAAGGATAGAATTTGGAACTCAAAATTTCAAAAAAAGTTAAATTTTTTTTACATTAATTGAGAAAAAAACATTTTTTAAAGAAAATTCAAAGGGTGGCTAGGTAGTGCAGTGAATAGAGCACTGGCCCTGGAGTCAAGAGGACCTGAGTTCAAATCTGACCTCAGACACTTAACACTCACTAGTTGTGTGACCTTGGGCAAGTCACTTAACCCCAATTGCCCTGCCTTCCAAGAGGGAGGGAGGGAGGGAGGAAGGAAGGAAGGAAGGAAGGAAGGAAGGAAGGAAGGAAGGAAGGAAGGAAGGAAGGAAGGAAGGAAGGAAGGAAGGAAATGCAAATAATAACAAAACTATTATCACTGCTGTTATTTTTTGTGCCTTCCTGACGCCAGGCCCAGAGCCCCAGTTGCTGTGCCCTGAGTCCACTTTGCGCCATGCTGTCTCCAGCAGGTCTCTTATACTTAAAAATAGACAGAAATAGGAGTAAGTAGCTATAAGCTACAAGGAGATATTCTGGTTCAACATAAGTAAAACGTCTCCCAAGAGTCACTGAGCAGTCCATAAGCAGGCTGAGCACCTCAGGCTGCCTCGCTTGTCACAACTGTTACAAACCAACTGTTAGGGCACAGGCTGGACTAGATGGCCTTTGCCGGGCCTTTCAACTCAGTTGGTAAATGTTTAAAACCTAAATTCTGGGCTCACCGCTATGACCAAAAGTCCAACAAGACTACGGACGTCTCCAAGCTTGGCACTGGAAACATCATTCCTCTGCTGTGGAGTCCCTACAACGAGCCGGCTGGACACGGCTATGAAATGGGAGAGGTTTAAAGGAAGACCATGGAAACGAATACGCGAAGTTATTGCGAGATGAGGGTATCACCCAGCCTGCAACTCCCCATCTAAATGTTCTATTTATTCCTAGCTTTCTATCCCGGCTCTAATCCAGCCGCCACCTGATCTATTCACTGACCTACCAACCCATTCTCACATTAGGCCATCTTGAGCAATCTGGACCAGCTGCTGAGCTGTTTCTGGACTCTGTGACCCTCTCTGGGGTCACACAGCTAGTGTCTGAGGCCACATTTGAACCCAGCACTCTAGTCACTGCAGTGGCATCTAGTCACCCTACTAGGAGAGGAAGACAGAACGAACCCAAGGAGAAAAGTATCAACTTAAGGGAACGCGCAGTCTGTCCTGCCACGGGTAACAGACACAAATTAGCGTTAGAAAGCCTGTTCAATGGCAGTTCTCACCCATGTAACCAGACTTAACAGACTTTGGGGTACATTTGAATGCAGGGGCATCCCCCAAAGATTAAAGGACTCCTTTACCACGTGGCCCAGGGAGCCTGAAACTCAAGCTGACTTCAATTCCCACAGGTATGGCAGGACTACCCACCCTGGAAAGTGGAGCCAGGAAAAAAAAAAGGAGGCCTTTCCCACAAAGTCCTAAAAGCCACCCCTACCGCCTCTGAAAGCTGCTGTCGTAGGCTCTCTGAGCACATGGCTACCAAGGCCACAGGGGAGCTGTAAGTTCAGCGGAGCCCTCGAAGGGAGACTCAAGTATCAAGCGCTTGTGGGCCTACGATCGTGAGTGTTTCCCACCTGTACCGTTGCCAACGCTCTCCTTGCCGTACCCATACCCCAACAGCCACCCAATCACAGAACTCAGAATAGTTCCGGTCTGGCCCCATACTGAATTACTGGTCTCTTTGTCTACTGTGCCCCCACCATTCTGGGTCACCCCTCGACCTCAACTGTTAGCCCTTTGGCCCTCCCCAACCACCTTAGATTTGTTCGGTGCCATTTTCTGCATATATTTATTCTATATACACTTCCGTGTGTGGGTTCACGCCCCCGCGGTGGAAGGTTTGTAACACATCACGGGCACTGAAGAAATGCTGGCTGATAAACTGATTATTATGACCAGCAAACTGCCACTTCCTGCTCTTCTAATTATGTCCTTCTCTCCCCAGTTAGTCTCGACCCCCCTTCCCCCAAGGCTACATGAAAGGAAAGAGTACTTGTCTGAGCCAATCCAGCAAAACTCTTCCCCAGCTACTGTCTGTTGTGGTTGCCTACAAACATGCCCAGGGCCCACCAGCCTCAAAATAACCCTCCCTTGATTCTCCCATCCCCTCCAGCATCTCCCAAGTAGTTCTCCCTTTCACAGTCAATCGCCCAGAAAAATTAATAATGTGGGCTCGTCATCTCCACTTCCTCTCCTCTCACTCATTCTCCATCCCTTCAACGTCTTCCAACCTTCTCACTGCCCTTTCCAAAGTCACCAATAAACAAGACGCTTCTGGCCCTTCACACAGCACTCCACACTGCTGACCAGCCTCTCTCCTCTCTAGCCCTGCTCCCTATTCCCATCCTCCAACTGCTCTGGTCTCCTCTGCTGAATCACCAGCCCTGTCGTTGGCCTTAACTGCGAGTTTTCCCCAAGGCCCTCTTCTCTCTCCATCTCCCCAGGTAAACTCTCCAATGCTCCAGAGCTGAATTACATTCTCTATGCAAATAATGCTGATGTTTATTACCTCGCTGGCCTTGGCCACTGTCACTTTACTGCAGAGGCCCCAGGTTCCTGTGACTAGCCTAATTGACCAATCAGATCTCTTCAGGCAGCTCCTCTCCAGCTAGCCCCAATCTCTCCCGAGTTCTGCCAAAAGGAAACAGGTTATCCTGAGGAGGGGCAAGATTTTCCACCTGGCTGACCCTTCACCTGGAAAATGGTCACCTACCGAAGAGAGAGCATGGCTTCAGAAAGGACCAAGGACCAGCAGACAAGGCGTTTGCTGCCCAACAACTACATGAGAAATGTCAGGCGCTTCTTTCTGCTCCCGTTAGAGAGGCCCATAAACAATGTTCACTGACCTAACCAAGGACTTTGATAGTGTCAGCTGTGAGGGCCTATGAAAGATCATGCAGAAGCGTGGTTACCAGGAGAAGTTCATCATTTTCACGATGGCTCACGTGCCCAGGTTCTGGGTGATGGACAACGCTCTCACGGAGCCATCGGTGACAGCAAATGGAGAAATGAGGAATGCTGGGGACTGGCTCAGTGACCATGGCGGCTACTGTCCAGGGATGTACACACTGGTATTGAGGTCCAGGGGCGCTCAGGGTTTGGGAGGCTCTGGAGGAAGGGGTGGGAGAGAAGAGGGGGTAGACAGGCCACCAGACTGAAGGCCCACAGGGCCCTTGTGCTGAGCTCACTATTGTACGCCTGTGAGACCTGGACAGTCTGCCAGGGCCAGGCCAGGAAATGGATTCACTTCCATGTGAACTGTCTTAGGAAGATGCTGAAGAGCCCCTGGCAGGATGAGGGACCAGACACTGAGGTCTTTTCTTGAGCTAAACTGCCAAGTATTCATTCTCTACTGAAGAGAATTGGACACCAATGTGCTGGTCACGCTCAAATGCCAAAGGCGTGTTTGCCTAAAAGACTGACAGTGCTCCTATGGAGGGCAGAAGCAGTGCTACACGGACATCTCAAGGTCTCTCTGAAGAACTCACACGGGAGACCCTGGGCACAGGACAGCCCTGCACAGCGAGCCCCCACTGAAGAAGGCACTGTATTCTGTGAGGAAAGCAGAACTGCAGCAGCTCAGAAGAAAGGCGAGCTGAGCAAATGCAGAGACATCTCCACTCTGAATATTCTTGGCACTGTTTGTGCCTGACCTGTGGCGGAGCCTTCTGAGCTCACACCGGTCTGGTCAGTCACAGTCAGACACACTGTCCCTTGCCCCAACACAGTGGTGTCACGTTGGCCCTCTTTGACAACGAAGGAAAACAACCAGCCAGCTAGTCTCCCCCTGAGCTCCAGACCAGGAGAACCAGCCACCTGGGAGAGATCTCCATCCAAATGTCTCAAACCTGAAAAGTCCACAGTAGAATTCACAATTAAAAAAACCCACCCCTCTCCTGAATTTCCCCCACCAATTTAGTCCCAAGAGGAAGAATGGCCTACGTCCTGCTCCCTCATGCCACTTCCAGACCCTCCGTCCTGCTGCCGGGGCTCTGAAATCTTTCCTCTGATGTAAAGGCTCACTTCTGTCTTTGTAGATCACAAGTGTCAAACACACAGCCCACAACTGTACCCAAATCAGATTAAAATATAATTGGGAAATATTTAACAAAATAAATAATAATACAATAAAACATAAGTAATACACCAATCTAAAACTAAATCAAGGGGCAGTTAGGTGGTGCAGTGAGTAGAGCACAGGCCCTGGAGTCAGGAGAACCTGAGTTCAAATCCCACCTCAGATACCTGACATATTTACTAGCCGTGTGATGTTGCACAATTCACTTAATTCCAATTGCCTTGCCTTCTCCCCTCCAAAAAACAAACAAACTCAATTAATATGAGGCCCAGAGGGATCCTTACCTGTTTCAATTTGAGTTTGACAACACTAACCCAGATCACCTGCTCAAAAACTCTGGTGTCTATAGACTGTCATTGAGCTACTTGCTTGGATCACACTCCCTTCTTTACAAAGAAGTTTGGTAGATGGTCTGGGCTCCAGCCTCTGCCCTCATACCACACAAGGGCTTCCCCTCATTGGGTACTTCCAGACTCCCAGTTCAATCTCCTCAGCTTCTATAACCAACACATAGCTTCCTTCACTCTCCCTGTCATGCACAGAGGTGGTCAGACCTTAGCTCTCACGGCCACCCAAAACCACTTCTAGGATCTGGAAATGCAACGTTCCTCTCCTGACTGGTATCAAACACTCACTCTGCCTCACTTCCCCTAAACCCGGTCTAACCCACCCTTCCTCCCCGCTTCCAAGTCTGCAGTTAATCATAACAAGGCACAGCCCTCCTCTGAATCCTACAGCCAGGCAACTTCTGGGCTTACTCCTGGAGGTGCTCAACCCGCCAGGGGAAGTCAAGCCAACCTACACACGCAACAGAGCCATAGCATGTTATCTCAACTTGACCATCCTCACATTCTGCTCTGACTGACTCGACCTCACTGGGGCACTTTCAAACTTTTTCCTAAAACTCCAAAATCACTGCCATTGTTTTAGTGACCATCGCGCCCTTGCTCATGCGCTCTCTTGCGCTCTCTCTCTCTCTCTCTCTCTCTCTCTCCTTCTCCCTCCCTCTCCTCTCTCTTCCCTTCCCCCCCATATCTCCACAGGTTTGTTCTGTCAGCATGTTGTACTCTAATAAGTCCCACCCTAAGCCCCAATATCACCACACTCCCCCTTTCCACTAAGGGCACTAACATCCACACTCCCAGTCACAAAGGTAAATAACACCCTGCCCACAGCCTCACTGTCCATAAGATCTTGTCCACACGATCTCCTTCTTTCCCTCCAGTTTCCATTACCCCAGTTCCAACTCTAATCACTGCTGACCTAAGCTACTCTAAAACTCTAATTGGTTTCCCTGCTTCCAGTCCCTCCAAGCCATCCTCCACAAAACTGCCCGAAGAATCTCCCTCTAAAGGCACAAGTCTGTCCATGTAACAACCATGCTCAAAAAAAACAATCAGTGAGGGGTTCCCTGTTTATTGCCTCTATGATAAAATATTAATGCAGCCTGGTATATAAGAACTTCCACTCAGGTTTGGCACTCATGGAGTTGCCAAGATTGGAAGGTAAGTCAACCCTCACATTAGCCCTCCATGTAGCCAGGCCCAGATGGCTCCCCACCAATATTGCTTCATGCCAGGGCTACCATGCCCAGGGCTCAGTCATATGGGCATCTTGCCATCTTCTCTGCCATTGTGTGCCTACCAACAATGACCCTTATACCTCCTCCACTGAAGTTTTAGGACTCTTGGAGCTGCCAAGATTGTGGAGTGAGTTGATGCTCAGCCCCTGTAGTAGCAACCACACTGGCATTCCCAGGATGGCTGCTGGCACAGGTTCTTAGATCCGAGTCACTAGGAAAGACAGCTGTTCAAGGGGTCAACAACCTTTTTGAATTACATTCACTAGTTCAGGAGGAAAGTGAGCACTCTGAACTTCAGAAAAAAATACCAAGAGAGAAAATACAGGCAGAGAAATAAAGACCAACAGAGAGGGTTTCCAGCTGTCTGAGAAATAAGCGCAGATCAAAAGACAGATGCAACTGTCTCATCAAGGCAATACACACACAGTTACCAGAGAGAGAGCAGGCGCCACGGGGAGCTCCCCGCCCCCCAAGCCCCCCCCCAAGCCCCGAGACCCCTCCCCACTCCCGCTTGGGCTTCGCTCTCGGAGCACAGCTGGCAGACACCCCCCCACACACACACACAC
>NW_027186458.1:9439532-9441747 GCF_028583685.1 Petaurus breviceps papuanus
CCCCCCACACACACACACACACTCTCCCCTGCAGCCAGGCTGCCCCGGTTTCCCCGCCTCACCGGCAGCGAAGTGCAGCGGGGACGACTTGCGGCCGGCCAGGTCCTTGGCGTTCACGTTGGCCGCGTCCACCAGCCTCCGCACCCGGGCCACGTCCCCGTTGCGGCAGGCCTCGAGCAGCTCGCGCAGGGCCCCGCTCACGGCCGGCCCCGGGCCCGGGCCCGCCTCCGGGGGGCTGTCAGAGGGGCTGGGCCCCAGCGAGCCGGGGGACGACGAGGCGGAGGAGGCCGAGGACGACGAGGCCGAGGTCGACGAGGAGGCCGAGGAGGAACAGGAGGACACCGCGGGGGCAGAGGCAGCGGCGGCGGCCGGGCAGGGCCCGGGGCAGGCGCAGGGCCCGGGGGCCGCCGCCGCCGCCGCGGGAGCCGGGGCCGAGGCCGGGCCGGCGCTGTCGGGGGGCTCGGGGGAGCGCGGCCGCTCAGGCCCCGGCCCACCCCCGCCCCCGCCCCCGGGCCCGGGCCCGTCCGCGTCGGGAGGCGCCGGGAGGCCGCCGTGGCGCGGGGAGGCCGCGGGGGACGCGGGCCCGGGGCTCAGCGAGGGCGGCGGCGGCAGGGGGGCCGCTCCGGCGGCGCCGGGCGGCAGCAGCGGCAGCGGCAGGGGCGGCGGCAGCGGAGGCGGCGGCGGCGGCGGCGGGTGGTGGACACCGTGGTGGTTGTGGTGGTGATGCTGAGAGCGACGCGACGCCGCCATCTCCCCACTCCCTCGGCACGGTCACTGCGGCAACCGGGCCAGCGCCCACCCCCACTTCCGCCCGAGCGGAGCCAATCAGCGTCCGCAGCCGCGGAAGCGAGGACGCCGAGGGGAGCAACGGCCGCGGCCGCAAGGGCTGACGGGAACGAGGAGGCGGGGCCGTCCGGGAAACGGGCGAATGGAGAGAGCGGCCTCTCCGAGGAGGCAGGCCTTGGTACGGAGGGGCGGGGACGGAGTAGAAAGGCGAGGACCACCTCCTGGAAGATGGGAGCGGATAGGGGGCGGGGCTTAATCCTGAGGGGACGAGCCATCCGGGAAGGGGCGAAGGGAGCGCCACCTCCCCGAGGCTGGGCGAGCTTAGGGAGGCGGACCTTAAATTCGGGAGAAGTCGTCCGAGAAGGGCCGAATGAGGCGAGCCCTAGCTCCTGGAAGGCGGGACTTAGGCCTGGGAGAACGGAGGCAGAGCTTAATCTTGAGGGAAGAGCCATACCGGGAGAGAGGTGTCTCCGGGAATGCTGGCGGGAGGGGCCACAGGGGAATGAGAATGGAAGAACGGCCTCTCAGAAAGTGAGGGCGGGGCCTAATTCTGGGGGCGGAGCCATCCAAACGGGGCGGAATGGAGAAAGTCCAGGGTTAAGCTTGAAGGGAGGAAGGGGACTGACTGGCCTCCTCCTGGAGGATGGGCGTGGCCAAGAGGCGGGGCTTATCCGGAGGAGGAGCCCAAGAGGCGGCGCCCCAGGGGGCGGGGCCAGAGAGGAAGAGTGGATGACGTCCGCACCTCGGACCTTGCACAGTGGAGCCTTGTGTGTCCTTCCTGTCCAGCGGCCCCCTCCCCTCCGTTCTGAGAGGCTGGATGGTCCCTGGCCTCCGGGAGCTGCCACTCTCTCCGGATGAGAGTTTCCTCGTGTGCACCCTTCTCCCTGACCTTGGGTCTCTGGTCTAGCTTCCCTGGGCTGTCGGTCCAGCGAGGAGGGGTCTCTGGGGAGGGTCGTGGAGTTAAAGGGGCGGGTGGAAGGCCCTGAAGGGGCGGTGCCAGGCATGGATGGAGACGGGCCGGGCTTCCTGGGGCGCGGAGGGTGAGAGGGAGCGGAGTACCCCGAGATTGGTGCGGAGAGCCAGGATGGTACCGGGTGCTGTGAAGGGGTCTCCTAAAGTCCCGAGTTACCGGCCTCTGTCCGGGACGGGGATCCACCACCAGCCCTTAGGACCTGCTCCTCCCCAACCCAGGCATCCCCTGTTCCGGTTCTTCCCGGCCTCTGTTCTCGGCCTCACTCCTCTTCCGCCATGAAGCTCTCAGTTCCCACTGAGAGTCAGAGATTCAGAGCTGGGACACAGTAACACACCGGCTGATATTGACACGTCAGGGGGAGTCAAATTCAGAGCTGGGACACAGTAACACACCCGGCTGATATTGACAAGTCAGGGGGAGTCAGATTCAGAGCTGGGACACAGTAACACACCGGCT
>NW_027186458.1:9441757-9475509 GCF_028583685.1 Petaurus breviceps papuanus
ACACGTCAGGGGCAGTCAGATTCAGAGCTGGGACACAGTAACACACCAGCTGATATTGACAGTTGTGGGTGTATAGACCATACACCGCCCCCGCCGCTCCCCAGACAACAAGCTCTTTGAGGGCAGGGCAGTCTTTTGCCTCTCTTGGAATTCCAGAGCTTAGCTCCTCGCTGGACACATAACAGGCTGCGTGAATCCTAGTTGACTAATTTATAGAGTGAAGGACTTTACAAACATTTCAGGAGATCCTCCCCATGGCCCTGGGAAGCAGGTGCTGCCCTTCTCCCCCCCCCCCCTTTTTTTTTTTCGTTTTTCAAATGCTTTATTAACTTCTGATTTACATCATTCATTTCCGCCAGATTTTGAGATTTTCTCCCCGTTTTTCGGGCAAACAGCCCCAAAACAGCAGTCCCACAGGATATCCCCTCCTCCAATCTGCTCTCTCCCATATTTTCTCCCATACCCCTTTCGACTTTTCCAGTGGATCTCTATGCCCCAGTGCCTGTATATCTTATTTCCCAATTACATGTAAAATAGTATTAATTATATATATCTTTATATTTAAATATATGATTTTAAAACTTTGAATTCCAGATTCATTCCCTTCCTCCCTTGTCACCCACTCTTACTGGGAAGATTAGCAGCTCAGTAATGTGTGGCTAATGCAAAACAATAACATAGTAGATATATTGTAAAAGACTAGACTATATTCCCTCCCTCCTCTCCCACCTCCCACTTGTTCTATTCTCTACTTTGATCCCATCCCTTTTAAAAAGTGGGTGCTTCTAACTTCCCCCCAGCCTGCCCTCCCTTCCATTATCCCCCCTTCTCATCCCCTTCTCCCCCTACTCTTCTGAAGGGTGAGATACTCTATTTAGTGTGTATTTCATTCCCTCCCCAAGCCAAATTCAATGAGAATAAGGTTGACCCATTCCCTTTTGCCTTCCTATTCTTCCCCTCCATTGCAACCATTTTCCCTTGCCTCTTCTATATGAGATAGTTTACCCCATTCTGTCTCTCCCCATCTCCTCTCATTACATTCCTCTATCACCTCTTAATTTCACCTTTTAAGTATCATCCCTTCCTATTAAATTGGTCCTGTGCCCTCTATCTATGTATACCTGTAAACATGTATACACACATTCACATATGTATTCATATGCCCATATACCCTTATACATAGACATATATATTTCTATTCTCTTTAACTACTGAGAAAAGTTTTGTAAGTTACAATTATTGTTTTTCCATGTAGGAATGTTAATAGTTCAACTTTGATAAGTTCCTTATGATTTCTTTTCCCTGTTTATCTTCTCATGCATCTCTTGCTTCTTGTATCTGAATGTCAAATTTTCTATTCAACTCTGGTTTTTTCATCAAGAATGCTTGAAAGTCCTCTATTCCACTGAATGACCATATTTTCCCCTGAAACATGATACTCAGTTTTGCTGGGTAGGTGATTCTTGGTTTTAATCCCAGCTCCTTTGACCTCCAGAATATCACATTCCAAGCCCTTTGATCCCTCAGTGTAGAAGCTGCCAGATCCTGGGTTATCCTGATTGTGTTTCCACAATATTCAAATTGTTTCTTCCTGGCTGCTTGTAATATTCTCTCCTTGATCTGGGAATTCTGGAACCTGGCTATAATATTCCTAGGAGTTTTCTTTTTGGGATCTTTTTCAGGAGGTGATCCGGTGGATTCTTTCAACCTCTATTTTGCCCTCTGGTTCTAAAATATCAAGGCAGTTTTCTTTGAGAACTTCCTGGAGGATGATTTCTAGGTTCTTACTTTGATCATGGCTTTCAGGTAGTCCAGTACTTTTTAAATGATCTCTCCTGGATCTATTTGCCAGGTCAGTGGTTTTTCCCATGAGATATTTCACATTGCCTTCTATTCTTTCATTTGTTTGGATCTGTTTAACAGCATCTTGATTTCTCATAAAGTCATTAGCTTCCATTTGCTCCAATCTAATTCTGAAGCAATGATTCTCCTCACTGAGCTTTTGAGATTCTTTTTCCATCTGGCAAATTCGACTTTTTAAGGCATTGTTCTCCTCATTGCCTTTTTGAGCCTCTTTTGCCATTTGAGTCAGTCTGTTTTTTAAGGTATTATTTTCTTCAGTCAGGCTGTTGACTCTCATTTCATAATTTTCTTGCATTGTTCTCATTTCTCTTCCCAATTTTTCCTCCACTTCTCTTATCTGCTTCTTAAGGTCCTCTATGGACTGTAACCAGCTCGTATTTTCCTTTGAAGCTTTTGGTGCAGGAGTTCTAACTTCACTGTCTTCCTCCTGTTCCATGCTTTGCTCCTTTTTGTCCCCAGAATAGGAGTCTAATGTCGGAATCTTCTGTCTGCTTTGTTTCCTTTGCCTGGTCATGTCACCCCTCAGTCACTTGACCCCTGGGTTTTTTGCCACAGTAGGACTCTGCCACCAGACAGGGGAGCTTTTGTACCAAATGCTGGGGTTTTCTCAGCTGCCGGAGGTATTACTTGGGTGCCCTCTCTGAGGTCTCCACACACTCTGGCAAGCTGGACACACACCCCAGGACCTCCACCCTAGACTGCAATCCAGATCCAAGAAGGTTAAAACAAGAGCGATTACCCCTCAGACTGGTGCTTGGTTTCCCTACACTCTGCAGGCCAGGAGCTGAAGCTGCCAGGTGGCACTGGCTGGCTGTGCGTGTGTCTCAATGGCTTCTCGCCCTGGGGGCAAAAGCCATGTACTCCCACTTACTGGGTCCCAAAGTCCAGACTGCACTGACCTCTCACTTTGTCCTTAGCATCTATGTGTTGATAAATCTGGTAACAGCCAGAGCTGCTGCTGATCTGGAGTCCCTCTGGCAGGCAGCTGGTCAGGCCCGCCCTGGGGCTAAAGCCTCGGAGTGGTGCTGGGATCGACTCCCAGAGCGCTGGGCTGGATTCCTGCCGGCCTGCCGGGGTGTCCTCGGTGGGAGGTTAGCTTTTTTGTGTCATTTTGTGGGTTTTGCAGCTACAAAGTTTGTTTACAGTCCCCTTTTTACATGGATTGGGGAGGGTGGAAGCCAGAGCCGAGGGGAGGACCTGCTTCTACTCCCTTCTCCCTTCTTTAGAGATGAGGAAACTTGGGTTCAGATAGCTTGAGCTGGCTCAGACAAATGGCTACTAAGGATCTGAGGCTGGATTTGAAGCCTGGCCTTCCACGCTCTTAAATCTAGGGAATATAACCATTATATCATGAAGATCATCCAGTCAAAACAGCAGAGGGGAGAAACTGAGGCCCAGAGAGGGCAATGGGCTTACCAATCCAGAAAGCCAGGATTCAAGCCCTGGTTTTCTGCCTCCAATAAGCACCTACGATATGCTTAGATCTGGGAGCACAAAAAAATGTTTTGAGGACAGGCTTTTCTTGGGAAGCTTACATTGCATAGGGAGAGACAAATACTAGGAAACACATGCACATAAACATGTACAAAATAAATTCAAGGCAAATTCAGGGAGAAGATCATGGCAGCTGGGAGCGTGGTTTAAATGGTGGCTCTGCCATTTACTAGCTGCTGTGATCCGAGGCAAGGCCCATTGCTGCCTGAGTCATTTTGCATGCCGACAAAGGGCTTATACATGTGCTCTCTGCATAATCATGCTCTTAGGGAGTCAGAGCAGGTCCTTTGTTTCCATTTTGCAGAGAAGGAAACAGGCTGGAGAATGAGTCTTTGTGTGCTTCATTGTAATGCACTGGAATGAGAGACCTGGGATCTGTAAGTGTGGATATTTCTATGTATCGAAGCTCTCTCTTGATCTCAGTTTCTATATGTAATGAGAGGTTTCCCAGTGAATGTCCAGGTTGGGAAGCTTCTGGGTCGGGGAGGAGCTGCAGAGCTGCCTTATCTCCCTCCTGGCCCCCGTGTGTCCCTGAGCACATGGTGTCCTAGCTTCTGTGTCCATGTTTCTTTTCTGGTCTTATATAAATGAGGATCCAAAGACAGAACAGAATGGGTTACAACCCAATGAGCTCAGAAAGGCCATCAGAGTGAGGGTTAGCTACCACAATCAGCAGCAGCAGGAGCTGAGTCCAGTGAGGTGATAACTCTGAGAATGACCTACTTAACTCAGCCTAGGATTGAAAATTCTGTGTCCCACAAAAAGCTAGCTCCGCTGAGCAAGGGAACACTTGTCACTGTCACTGCCATCCCTGAAGCCACTTTGGGAGAGGGTCCTCAAGGCAAGAGAAGGATTCCCAGAGCCTGTAGCTGCACCCCAGCCCAGGTCATCTATGCCTCCTCACTGTCTCCTTGCTTTAAGTTTGAGCCTACTTCTCCCAGGGGACAAAGCAAATGTAGAGGGAGAGCACATCTCCAGTTTAGGGGGAATGTTTTCATGACTTCTGTCCTTGCTCTACCTTTTCAACAAATATCTTTGTGTAAAAGCTAATTAATAGGGGTGGCTAGGTGGCGCAGTGAGTAAAACACCAGCCCCGCGGGCAGGAGGCCCCAAGTTCGGTATTGGACTTAACACCCACACAAAAAACTAGCCGTGTAACCTTGGGCAAGTTACTTAACCCCAATTGCCCTCCAAAAGGCAAAAAAAAAAATTTAATTCCAGCTGGTTAATTTGGGGGAGTATAAGGGGTAGGAGTAGAGTGATGGCCCCAGAGACACCCTAGGCAATCCTGAGCTGGTACACCTCTGCTCTCCTGGCAGTCCAAGACATTCAGTGTGCTACCCTTCCTTGACAGAATATAGAGGCTGCTGGATCAGAAAGCAAGCCTCACTGTGGGCCTTGGCTAAGAACAGTCAATCCATTTCCCTGAGCTGGCCCTTGGATCACTAAAAGACTTCCCCTTTACATCTCAGAGCCAAATGTTTACTCTAAATTAAATGTAATGCATGACAAATGACTGTGACTCCCTTTCTTGCACTCATAATGAAAAGCCTGTCTTGCTTCCAGCACCTACCTGTCTGTCCTGTGGGCAGGGGCATGCCAGGCCAGACTGCCTTTGGATTCAGAATGTGGCCAGAGGGACACCTTTGGGTAAAGAGGCTGAAATCACTGATTCCCTGCCTGCTGCTCATGCCCTTGTCAATAACCGAGAAGAAGGATCAGCCAGCACATTGTGGAAAGAAAAATGTGATGTATGCAGAGGACTGGATACCTGGCATTCCCTGAGGAAGCCAATGATCCATTCCCCAAATCTATCTTTCCTCCACATGCCGCCAAAGCTGATGTCTCAACCTCTGAGCCTCCCTCAAGGAATAACCCTCATCCTCAAGGAGAGGACCTATCAGGGGAGACACCGTGGTGCTCGTATAAGTTAACACAATAAATAAAATGGAGTTTGGGGAGGGAGGGCATTAGCCAACAGGGGATCAGGAAAAGCTGAATGTAGAAGGCAGTGCTTGGACTGAGTCTTGAATGAATTAAGGATTTCTGTGAAGCAGAGGAGGGTGGAGGAGGGTGTGCCAAAGCACAGACATGGGAGGTGAGTGAATAAATTAAGCTTTTACTATGTGCAAAGCACTGGGCTAAGTGATAGGAGCCCAAATAGAAAAGCATAGTGTTGCCTGCTGGGAAGAGTGAGGAGGCCATTGTTGGTGATGGGAAGCTGTTGAAGCTTTTTGAGCAGGGAAGAAATGGAGTCAGAATGAGCAGCGCTGGGGAGAACTGACCAGGAGACACCACTAAGGAAAAAGGAAGGACTGTGCTGTGTTTGTTAAATAATGTGAGGTCCTGTCAGCCCTGTGCTGGGATTCACATGCCTGGGTGGTCTGTGCTCTGGGGTGGCTTTCTTGCCAAACCTGTGCCCATGCTGGCAGAGTACTCTGCATTGATACAACTCAAAACTTTCTCAGAGGGGAGGCTAGGTGGTGCAGTGAATAGAGCACCAGCCCTGGAGTCGAGGACCTGAGTTCAAACGCAGCCTCAGACAACACAAAAACTAGCCATGTGACCTTGGGCAAGTCACAACCCCAATTGCCCTACCTTCTCCCCTCCAAAAAAAAAAGCAAAAAAAAAAAACTTTCTCAGAGTCCAGGGACAACAATGGTTTGTACATAGGGTGGGGAAGAGTCCACTCCTAGTAATTGTGGCAGTAGGTACTGAGCCCACATCAGTGTGCTTCCCATTGTTACCAAATCATTCACGGTGACACCATCAAACCTAAAACCTAAAGCATTTACTAAACAATAAGGCAAAAGCAAAAATAATCATATCATTTATTCAATAGAAGACAAGGGGGGAATAACTGCCATAGGACAGTCTCCCCTCCATGGGCACAGACCCATGGGGGGTGGGGAGGGGAGGAGAGGATCTCCACTCCTTTTCCTTCTCAAGCAAATGAGGCACTCTCCAAGGACAGAGAAAGCGCTGCTTTGTTGTAGTGACAAGAAGCAGAGAGATGGTGATGGTCACCTACTAGTGATGTTCATTCGGTGATCAGGGAGGTCAAGAAGGATGAACTCCAAGAAAAGGTCATTAGATTCTCAATGACAAGGTCACTAATCAGGAATGCCTCAGCCCCCAGTCAAAAATAAACTTCCCAAGACTTTTAGGTGCTAAATGAGTTTTGGGATTATATTTTTTTAAGTATTCAAACTATCAGGTTGAGAGAAAATTGGTTTGCGAGTTAAAGGGAGTTTTAGAAAAGAAAGCGAAGACCTTCCCTCTCCCAGGCTGGAGCTAAATGGACTTTCTTCCTTGTATATGCATGTCTTTCCTTCTCCAGGCAGTGGGTAGTTTAGTCCAAGTGGGTAAGAAGAACCGCTGCTACCTCCCATGACTTTCAACATTTCTGGTGAAAGGTCCTGGGCTCTGTTCTGGACATGTGTTCGAGCTGCTTGTGGGACGTTCAGGCAGGGCTGTCCAGTAGGTAGTCAGAGGTACAGATTTTGGTTGAGGAGACACATGTGAGCTGACGATAGACCTGCCTGTCACCTGCATAGAGGAGGGCTAATGAGATCTCCATGGAAGAATGTGCGCCAAGCAGAGAGAAGAGCCAGGATGGAACCCTTGGGGATACCCTCCACAGCAGAGCAGAACAGGGCTGATGCCTGAGGAGCACTCAGACAAGGTGAGAGAATGGTTTTCAAAGTCCTTTCCGGACTCCACAATTTTGTGATTCCTTCCCCAGGGGCCGGAAGGAGACCTCCAGAGACCATGCCCAGAAGGAGCCATGCCCAGCTGGGAGGGTGAACTCTTTCTCCCCCACTTCAAGCCAAGCTTCTCCTGGCCCAACCTGTTAGCCTGCTTTGTATTCCTGCCCACCTTCCCCTAGGACATCTTGCTCGGGGCACAATAATCAAATCAGCCATCCCCTCTGGAAAGAGCCTGTCAGTTGCCCCACGTTTCCACTCAGTCCATTCTTGGGGTCCCCAGACCAAAGTGTCCCATCACCCTCCCCCATTCTAAAGTAAGTTTTAAAAGCAAGAACTGCTATTTTTGGTCTGACTTTGCATCCTTTGGCCTTAACATACCCTACCCTTCACATAAAGGCTTAACTGGTGTGTTTTCATTCATTCATTCATTCGATCAATCAATCATTCGTCCTTCATTCATTCACTAGCTGTAATTTGTCTCTGTTCTCATCTTTTCAAATGATCCTTTTTCCTGAGCTGCTCCAATGCATCCTTCCCCTCCTCCCTCTCCCCCATTTTCCAGGCCAAGATGTTCTAATGCCAGATAACTAGGCATCCATCCTTGACAGGCTGCCACTTTCTGTACCAAATAAGTGTTGCAGAGAGAATGAGAGAACTGTCTGCCCTGCTTCCCTTGGGCTACTCAGTGTGTTCTCAGGCTCCATACCCACTCCTGTGGCTCTCACCCATCCTTGCCCAGGTCAGTCTCTCTCCCTCCAGCCTTTCAGTCAGCTTAGCCTCTTGGCCTCAGCATCAGCCAAAACCTCAGACATTCAATGCCCACCTGCAGATCGCCTTTGGCCCAAGACCTTGTTTAACTTTTACCAAGCAGGGGCATCCTGTAACATTCTGCCCAGAACCCCAGACTGGGAGCCTGGGGACCCAGACTCTCCTTCTTGGCTTTGTGACCTAGAACAAAATCCTGACCTTCACTGGGTCTCCCTTCCTTCTGGAAAAAGACAAATGTGAAATTCTCTGGTTCTAGATGAGGTGATTAAGAGGTATCTTCCTACTTCTGTTCTCTTGTTAAATGTAAACAAGATGGGTCCCCCCAAGAGAGCTGAGCTGGAATGGTAAACCTGCTTCCCCCTTCTTGGCAGAGATGCTAAGCACTGACCACCATTGACAGACAAAGCCAATGTGAGGACTCTTGTCTCTAGGCTTTAGTTACAAGAAAATGCTTGTCTGTCTATCATCTATCTGTCTGTCATCTATCTGTCTGTCATCTGTCTGTCTGCCTACCTGCCTGTCTGTCTGTCCATCTCTCTGGGGTGGAAGAGATTGGGAGAAGTGATCCAAGAACATAAAGAAGGAAGCAAACATTTATTAAGTATTCGCGAGGCACATTCACTTTATACATATTCTCTCATCTGATTCTCACATAACCCTGGAAGATAGGTATTTTGTGATCCTCATTTTACGGATAAAGAAACTGAGGCATGGAGAGGTTTGGTGGTTTGTTTGCTCAGGGTCATGCAGCTAGTATTAGAGGCTGGATTAGAATTCAGCTCTCCTGACTGCGGACGAGAGTGCTATCTGCTGAGCCACCTAGCTACTTTCCGCCCTCCAGAAGAAAAGAGAATCGATGCAGCCTTTTAAAAATACGCTGAAGAAGGCAGGACATTGAGAAGGGCATTTTTTTACTGACCTATTCGATTTAATGCCTATTTCAAGATACATGCGAGACATTCACAGTTTCCTATGCAATCCTCTTTGTTGATGTTTTTGTCTTTATTAAAATCTTTAGGTTTGTTAAATTTCTAGTGAAAAAGAGAAAAAAAGTACAAGTTCCCATTCTGTGGCCAGCCCTCCAGAGACAGGCAAAAACTGCTCTGCAGCCCTGGCCCAGGTTTCCACGCGGCCTGGCAGCAAAGTTAACAACATACCATTTATCACTGGAACACAATTTCTATTAATTAGCCTCCCTCATCTGGAAGGCAATGGCAGAAATGCCGCATGGAACATTAATTCCCCTAATGAAGCTGAGGCCAAGACTTTCCTTGGCTTCTGATTACAAACTGAGTTGGGCACTTCTGGAAAGGCCTCAAGACTTGGGTCAATTCATTGGCAGGCTATTAATCCACTAAGGAGCGCCATGCTATGCATTTACTATCAACTAATTTTATCATCTTGTAGTTAAAGTAAACTGCGCATGGAGCCATTTGGGAATGCTCTGCAGAGATCTGAGCCATGCCAGGTCCTCAGAAGCCATCCCTGCCTGAGGCAGCCTTCCTCCACTTCTAGTCTGTGGCTGTGCAGAGCAGGGAAACCCACGCTGACTCTGGGGAATCACTCCCACTTGCCCTGGCCAGTCAGATGCTCAGAGTGGCTAGAGGCGTCTCCCTCAGGCTCCAAGAGCACCCTGACAGGCAGTGGGGCTCTCCTTGTAATAGCCTCCACTCTGTGCATGTGCCCCTCACCACCAATGGCCAATTACACTCAGCACCTTCCCTCTATCATTGATCGAGATGAGGGTGAGCTCCTTCCATCACTTTAACCAGGTATCTCTGTGATAACCTTAAGTGATTACCATAATCTGAGAAGATCTAGCAAGAACAGAAGTCCAAGCCCTGAAAACCAGGGCCACTCTCCCCTTCATTCCCTCAGTTCCCTGGAAAGAGTTGTCTCTCCAGCCTTTGCCAGTTAACATTCCCTTCCAAATGAGGCATGTGCTAGAGGGATCCACCCTCCATGCAGAATCGGGGCCCTTAAGTGGTGGCCAGCCCCACTGTGGGGCTGAATCCCCAGGGCTCTCCTTGGGGCTCCACAGCCAGCAGCTTTCCCTGTGGACTCCAGTGCAGGGGCTTCCAGTGGTCTTCCAGGGGCCTTTGGAAGTCCTCAGGATTGTAGCCCTGTTCATTCCATCTCTGATAGTCATTCACCTAAGGGCAGGAAAGAATGTGACAGAAAAACAGCCATGCCCTGTGCTCATGGCCTGATGCTGTCCTGGCCCATGAGAAAAAGCCCCGAGTCTGGGGCTCTGCTGGCCTGGAGCATACAGGCAGTTTTGCCCTTGAATGATTGCCTCCAGGGAGATAGACATCCTGGGCTGCCCAGGCTTCAGAGCCCTTCGCCATGCATGGTACCCTAATCTGCAGACTCTCCAGATTATAGAGATCCTTGCTAAACCATGCCCAGGACTGAACATAGACTCTACAGGCAGAGCTGGGCATAGGCGGTGGCCTCACTCTCTTCCAGGCATCCACGTCCAGCGGTGAGATGACTGGCGACAGCCCAGGATGCAGTGACAGACCTTGGTGTCTGCCATGTCTGACCAGGCTCTGAGCACTCCACAGTGCCTGCTTCAGCCGCCTCCATGGCCGACGGAACGGAATGTCTACATCCACCCATTCCTAGGGGAAGGCTTCACTGGAAAGCTCCCCAGGAGGTTTGATGCCCGTTGGGTGCCCTCAACCTGGTTCTGCCCACCTGCATAGGACGGGCTTCCCAAGGCCTTTGCAGGGCTGCTCATCCTGCTTTGGGGCCCACCTGTTCTTAATGCCATCCCATGCAGTAGAAAGAACCCTGGGGTAGTGTGATAGTAATGGCATTTAAAGATCCCCCTGTATTGGCTTGGTTTTCAAACTGATTGTGTTAAAACCCAGAGCTTGTTAATCCCACCTGTGGGATGGACTTGTTGATGTGAAAAGAAAGTCCTGAACTGGGAGGAGCTGGTGACGTAGATTTGGAGAGACCAGAGAGAGGCAGAACTTTTTTTGAAGCAGCACTTCATGGAGAGAGAGAGACTAAGAGAATTGCTGGTGGCCGCTTTGAATTGCCCTGGACTTTTGAGACCTGCCCCCTGAGCTGCCAAGGACTGAGGAGACATGGCTGTTTTGCTGGTATTTTGTCTGTCTGTTTTGATGTTCTTTTGCCAGATTTGTCCACTGGTGAAAGACAGTCCTGTTGTTGAAGAAGTCCTGGAACCTGGCTTTTGGTTAAGAAGCCCTGAGACTGTCCTGCAGACAGAGTGAATACTGTCCACTGGTGAAGGACAGTGCTGTTGTTGCAGGGGTCTGGGAACCTTTCTGTTGGTTCAGAAGCCCTGAAGAAGGATTTTCTTGTTGTATGTTTACAGAAATCCTAGGAGAGGGTTTTGCTAATGTTTTCAGGGGTTCTAGGACTGTTCTACAGACAGAGGATGAATTAATGAAGGGACTGGCAATGTATCTTGTGGCCTTGCTAAGCCTTGTCTCCCCAGGAGCTAAGATTGCTGAGAACATGCCTCATGTCAAGATGAAGAAAAGACCTCCATTTGGGTATTAAGTGCTGTGCTTAAACTTGATATAACTCTGGAGTAGATTCAATTGTGATCCAGGGGTGGGGAACTTTTGACCTTTTTGTGTTCTGTGGTTGAACAAATGAATGTACTTTACTTATGTTTGGAAACTAATCTCCATTTGAGAAGAGGGGCTTTGTGGTGGACTAAATGAAGGTATAGCCTAGGGGTGGAGAAGTATTTAGAACAGAGACTTTGTAATTGATTGAATGATTGGAAGGTCCTGGGGTGGGGTAGTACTTGGAGATTATTTAATCACCCTTAGTAAATGCTGTATTTGGAATGATGTCATGTTTTGATCTTCTCTGTTCTTGGTTGGTCACTGAATAAAATGGAGAGAACCTATGCTGGTATTCTGAACCTTGGGAAGTTGCCTTTCCTTGGCATTACATTACATTACATTACAGGTAGGGGCGGCTAGGTGGCGCAGTGAATAGAGCACCCATTCTCCCTGGAGTCAGGAGGATCTGGGTTCTGATCCGGCCTCAGACACTTAACACAAAAAAAAACTAGCTGTGTGACCTTGGGCAAGTCACTTAACCCCAATTGCCCTCCAAAAAGCAAAAAAAAAAAAAAGAGCGAGAGCCCTGGGCCTGGACTCAGGAAGTCATGATAGTGCTTGTTCAGTCACGGCTGACTCTCCATGACCCCATTTGGGGTTTTCTTGGCAAAGATGCTGGCTGGTTTGCCATTTCCTGCCCCAGCTCATTCACAGATGAGGAAACTGAGGCAAACAGGGTGAAGTGACTTGCCCAGGGTCACATGGCTAGGAAGTGTCTGAGGCCAGATTTGAACTGAAGAAGAGTAATCTTCCTGGCACTCTGTGCACTGTGGCGCCGCCTAGTTAGATTCAGGAAAGCTGAGTTCAGATCCAGCTTCAGACATTTCCTGGCTCTCTGACAAGCTGCTTAACCTCTGTTTTAATTTACCAAACCTGATAATATTCACGAAGGACTCAGCCCAGCAGCAGGCACAGAACTGGGACTTGCTGAATTCTCCTTCGCTCCCCCAGATCTCACGCGCTTTGTTGGCAGCCGTGTTACAGAGTTGTCTCTTATTGAGCTTCCTCCGCTCAGACCCCAAGATCATTTTCAGTACAACCCCACACTCCTTACACTTCTGTTGTACCCAAGCACAAAACATTCAGTTGAGGATTTGAACTCAGATCTTTCCCATCCCAACCCTAGTGTTCTCTCCATGCCTCCCTTATCTTAGAGATGAGGAGACTGAGGTCCAAGCTCACTATTACCTGTTCTCTGTGTGGCACTAGCATTCCTCAGTTCCGTGGCCATCTGGTCTAGGAGCACGACTCTCCATGCTCAAGGATGACTCAAGCTTCCCTCGGGCTTTGGTGGGAAGCCTAGCAGAAGAAACACTGCTGGCCAAGGCACCATCAGGGGATATGCAGAACAAGGCATTTGCCTTTCACAAAAGTACTCCTCCTGCTTGGTTATATGATCCCCCTGCTGGCCTCTAGACCCCCGATGAATCCACATCCAAAGGAGGACTCCTTACCTGTCCCCCCAAGCCCTCTCTGCGACCAGACTTCTCTGTCACCGTCAAAGGCACCACCACCCATGCTTCCCAGTCACCAGCTCATGGCCTTGAGGAATCCAAGCTTCCAAGAATGACTCCAGCGTACCTCACCCTCATTCCCCACCTCCCTGACAAAACCAGCCTCCAAGACCCGTGAATCTCACCTCCCTCCCATGTCTCCAAGACCTGTCTCCTCTTTCCCAGCCCACCAGCCTCACTCCTGTCAGGGCCCCTCATGGATAAGGTGCCCTCACCTAGGCTGTTTTCATGGCTCCCGGTCTCCAGCCGGTCTGCCCACCGTCCATCTGCAGGGGTGGCGGCTCTGAAGCCCAGCTGTGACGTGCTGTTTCCCTGCTAACACGGATCAACAACTCCAAGCTACTTATCAAGGCCAAGCACCTCAGTCTGGTGCTCCGTGTCTGCCTTCCCTTCTGCTGTTCCAAATTGTGACCATCCCCCAGGGAGCAGCTCCACAGGTCTTCTGTGACTCTTGCAGATGGAGGAGAGACCATGGCTCCGCCCTTTGGACATTCTGGCTCACTTTGTGCCCCATTTAGGGCTCTTCTGATACTGTGTCACCATTATGATAATGTCCAGACCCTACCTGAATCCCCTCATAGGGCGGGGTCAGAGCCCCTTAGAGTTCTAGGAGTGCCCTGAGGGGCCTCTTCTCTAAAGCCACCAGCTCAAGCACTCATGGGTAGCTGATAGTGATTGACCAGGGCCTCAGTTCTGTTTAACCATTTAATATCAATTAGCTTCAGTGAAGAAATGTGTTTTACATGCTTTCATCTAATGGGTGTTGGATTTCTTGCTTTCTCATTGGATGGGGGAGTGGTTGGAGGGAGGGAGAAAGCTTGAATCTGAACATAAACTTAAATTTAAAAATCAATGAGCTTTCAGAAAGGAATATTTACTTTGAAGAGCTCGCTAGAACAAAAGTACAAACGCTTCCCCACAGCAGCTTGGGAGCACACTGTCCCCCATACCCTGGTCTCAACACAGTTTCTACACGTCATTGGCCGTGGCAAGCTCACATCCCATTGTAGCACATGAGGTCTTGATTCAGCTGCTATTGGGCTGCATCCCAAAGATCTCTTCCGAAGCAAGGTCACTCCTTGTTCCTTGGGGCATCCACATTGGGCTGCTTGCAAAACCCAGCATGGACTCTGACCCCCAGACTCCTGAACTTCCAGATTACTGGACCCTCCTCACCTTCTAGAACTCACAAAGTTAGAACCACCAGATCAGTCTCGTTTACCTAAAAAGGGAACAAACACCAAGTTAGATCAAGGACTGCAGCCCATTTTATGGGACCACATGTTAACCTTGTGGGGGGGGGCAGGCTTCTTCTTCAGAGCTGTTCGTGAAGGGGTGAAGACAAGAATAGAATTGCCCAGGGAGAATCAAGGCTGGGTAAGTCCTGAGAACAGCCCCAGCTATGTTTCTACAACTGCTGCCAATGAAAAGGCCAAATGGTCAGCAGACTGGACTTGGGTATAGACTGTCTACACATGGTTCTCCAAAGCACTTCCATAGCCATCATGACTCTCCCAGAAGCACGGTTCTCCTGGCCTTTTCCCAATGGGAAGGAGCATCACTAATACTCTGCAGATGCAGGGCCGGTCCCACGTTGCACCCTTCTTTGCATCAGTCAATCTGTCAGACAGTCAGGAAGTGTTCGTTATACACCTGCTGGGTGTGAGGTGCTGGGATACATGGACAGTCCTGCCCTCAGGGAGCGTGCATTCTGATGCATATGTATGCACACACATATCCATGAAACCCAGTCAAATCAGAGAGGAATGACCTTGGCAAGGAGGAACCCTCAGGGGACAGAGAAAGAAGGTCTGACCTAGTGCCACACCGTGAAGAAAAGCAGAGATTCCTGGGACAAAGGCATGGAGCAGGGCATGGTCTCCAGGGAGAAGGACAGCCAGTGTGAAGGTGTGCAGATCGGGGTCAGAGTGTCACGTGTGGGGAACAGCAAGGAGACTGGTGAGACTGGACTAAAGAGTAGGGAAGGGGG
The DNA here is from genome assembly GCF_028583685.1 of Petaurus breviceps papuanus. Taxonomy (NCBI): domain Eukaryota; kingdom Metazoa; phylum Chordata; class Mammalia; order Diprotodontia; family Petauridae; genus Petaurus; species Petaurus breviceps. The sequence goes on from NW_027186458.1 coordinate 9,456,708, forward strand.
TGATACCCTGCAAGCTTGGAAAGTTTGGATGAACCAGGCTGAGGGAGAGCCTCCCAGAGGTTCTGGAGAGTTAACATGGAGGAGGGAAGCAGGGAGCATACGGACACACCCAAGGAGTGAGCGCCAACGTCCAGACGCCTGAAAGTCTGTAAATGGGAATGATAGAAAACTGGTCAGGAAGGACATTGACATTAGTGTCCAGGAGAGAGAAGGATGGCGAGTTAGGTCTAACATGATACTCTTGAATAGGGGTCAGTCTGAAGGCCTACACTTGGCCTCAAAATGATTCATTTCACGAGTGTTAACAGGGGAAGGGTCATGAAAAAGATCTGGGGGTTCCAGCAGACCTCAAGCTCCAGATGAGTCAGGCGCAGTGTGACGCCCAACCTCCACAGCTCACGGGTCTCAGTCTGCCTGCTGGAAGGGAGATGCCGGCTCTGAGGTGCTCACATCAGACCCCCTGGGGTGGGAGGCTCAGTCCTGTGCACCACATCTTGGGAAGGACAGCAGGAAGCTGGAGAGCCAGGGTATGCTGGTAAATGTTTAACAACAGACTCTCTGGGGAGGGGGGGGGGCGCTCCTTTACACTTAATCTGCCTCATTAACGTTTTCTCCATCACTTAAGAAAGTCTAGACAGACAACACAGCAGAGTCAAGCCTTTATTTAGAGCACGTGCTGATTTCTAAAGTGTAAATGCAAACCCTGACATTTTAACAACCAGGTTTTGGAGGGCAGTCTGAGCCTGCCCCAGTGATTCCTCCTGCAGCCCCTTCCTACTGCCCCAGGCTTCTTGCACCTTGGCCTCCTCCCCACACTCTGCACCACAGATCCTGGACACCAGCCTCCTGTCTCTTCCTCCCACCCCTTCCCTCTGCAGACACTGGGGCGTCCTCCACCTGGACTTCTCTCCACTCCCCTATGCACCTTTATCTTCCCTGAAGAAGCTAGTAGGCATTTGAGGCTGGATTGGAACTCAGATCTTTTTGACTCCAGGCCTCCTCTCTGGGGTTCCACTGTCTGTGTCCTGGACCTCCTTGGCAGCCTAAGGCCCCCTTCTCACAATCATGTTTTTTGATGCAAAAAATAAAATACACAGGATTACAAAGGAAACCAAGTCTATTGAAATAGACTTATCAAAATATCAATATTGTGAGTAATAAAAACAAGTTCACAGGCCTGGGTTATAGCCCAGTGGTCAGACACCACTAATAACATTTGCTTGATTTACAGATGCACGACCTCCCTGTTCCAGCTTCCCCAGAAGACACAGGCACAGAAGAGGAGGCTGCAGTTCCCAAGGGCCCTATGGGCTAGAATCTAGTTCAGGAGCCTCAACCAATCCCCTCAGGGCACTCAAGGTCTCCCCTGTGCTCCCGATAGGTCCCTCTCTCCCAGAAGGGCCCGGGAAGCAAGCAGAAGGGAAATAATACCCTGAATGGCAGTGCTGAGGGAGGAGGAGGAAAGGAAGAAGCCCTTAATTAAGGCAGTTTAATTATGGCCATAACTTAGGGAAACCTGTGCATGCTCACAGCAGTGATTTGGGAGTAGAGAGGTTTGGAGCCTTGTAGGAGAACAATTAATTTGGAGAGCCTTGAGCGGGGGATGAGATTAAATACAGAAGGATGCTGATGGATGGGCCGTGGAGAAAAGCATATTTAATAAAGTGGAAATGAGCCCAAGTGGGGAGAGTGTGGAGGAGAAGGAAGGATGCCCTGCTGGTCAGAACAACGAGAGGCCGAGTGAGTGAAATGGAAAGGCTAACACCCGTGTGCTCTGGGCTCAGGGCTGGGGCAAGGATGGCCGAATGGGGCAGGCCTTGGCTGACCTAAACAAAGGGTTTATGGATTCCTTCCATCTGTGCATCAGAGTCATTTCTGGGTGTGAGAAAGGTTATGGGGCCACCCTGCTCATGATCATTTCTATAAAGATTGATATTTATTGGAGATTTCTACCATTGAATTATGTCCCTCCCAACCCTTTTTGGATGAAGAAGGTCAGTTAGGCGAACCCTGAGAGCTCACCCAGAAGCACGTGTGCTGTTCTGGGCCCACGAGCCCAGCTTCTCAGCTCACCCCCCAGCCCTGCATCAGGCCTGGCTTTCCACGTGCTCAGAGTCTCCTTTTCCTTGAAGCATCTCTTCAGTGGGGTCATCGCTCTGGTGCCAGGGAGCTCCTCTTTCTCTCACTCTACAGCCTGTGCAGAGAGGAGCCCCAGCACGGCTGGCCCCACCTTCTCTGGGTAGCCGGGCCAGCTGTGGGCAGAGCCTCAGGGATTTCTGATCATCGGCATGAATCCAGGCTGGAGGGAAGCCGCTTTTCTCCTTCCCTTTCTGGGGCAGAGGACACATGTATAATCTTGAGTTTTCTATCCCTCAAAATCATTTATTGGCTCCTCTAAGTTGAAGTGTTTTGTTGTTGTTTTGTTTTTTGGAGGGGGAAAGGTAGGGCAATTGGGGTTAAGTGACTTGCCCAAGGTCACATGGCTAGTAAGTGTTAAGTGTCTGATCCAGATTTGAACTCAGGTCCTTCTGACTCCAGGGCTGGTGCTTTATTCACTGTGCCACCTAGCCGCCCCTAAGTTGCAGTGTTAAAAGCCAACTCACTATAGAGGAAGGTTCTTGACCTGGGTCCATGACTTTGGTGTCACTTTTCAAAAAAATTATTTCTGATGACTGTATTTCAATATAATTGCTCTCCTTCATAACCTTTAGATGATATTTTAGGCATTTAAAAGCATGATTGGGAGCTAATGTGCTGTGTCAGGGCCCTGCCCAGCTATGGAGACGGGCACGTGAAACCTATCTACAAGGGGGCTGAGTAATCCTCTGTTTTCATTTGGAGAGCTGCCTCACTAAACTGCCTCAACTGAGCTGAGTCCTTCCTCCCTGCGAAAGGACCCCCAGCTGGTGACAGACACCAGGATTTCATCTTTTTCTATGAATTTTATTTTTCTGTAGTTAAAAGGAAATGCAATTTGAGACCAAAATCTTCATGAGAGGTTGCTAAGGTACCCTGGCAACAGTCAGCCAATCAAATGAGACTTGGGTTGGAAATGGTATTTCCATTTGACTACAGAAGTCTCCCTCCTCAGCCTCTGTGCTGACTGCTAATGTCTTCAGCCAACACATCACCTCATAGGCTCCCCATATTCTTTCAAAAATAATAAAGTAGATGGTGCCCTCTGAGGTCCCTTGCCATTATGATGTTCTATGTTGTTGTCTTAGAAATCAGGGTCTTCTGTTTTTTTTAATCAAATTTTCTTTTTTTTTAATTAAATTTTATGTTTATTTTTAGTTTACATCATTCGTTTCCACAAGATTTTGAGTTACAAATTTTCTCCCCATCTTTCCCCTACCCACAACCCCAAAATAGCAATCCCACTGTATACTCCCCTCCCCCAATCTGATCTCTCCTATATTTTCCCCCATACCTCCCTCCGACTTTCCGGTAGGGCAAGATGCTCTCTGTACCCCAGTGCCTGTATATCTCATTTCCCAGTTGCATGTTAATAATAATAATATTTTTTAAACATTTGATTTTAAAACCTTGATTCAATATAGGTTGTACATGTGTAGCTACGCAAAACATTTTCATATGGATGTTTTGTGAAAGACTGACTATAGGGGTAGCCAGGTGGTGCAGTAAGTAAGAGCGGCCGGCCCCAGCATCGGGAGACCTGGAATCGGTTCTGGCCTCAGATTCTCGGCACCGACACAAAAAATAACTGGCTGTGTAACCTTGAGCAAGTTACTTAACCCCAATTGCTTAAAAAAAAAAGACTGACTATATTTCCCTCCATTCTATCCCACCCCCCACTTGTTCTATTCTCTATTTTAACTCTGTCCCTTTTCAAAAGTGTGTGCTTCTAACTACCCTCCCCCCAAACCTGCCCTCCCTTCCATCATCCCCCCTCTCATCCCCTTCCCCCCAGTCTCCTGCAGGGCAAGATACCCAATTTAGTGGGTTTGCCATTCCCTCCCTAGGCCAAAGTGCTTTCCTGCTTTTCCCCTCCATTGTAAGTTTTCCCTTGCCTCTTCTATATGAGATAATTTACCCCATTCTGTCTCTCCCCATATCCTCTCTTTATATTTCTCTCTCACCTCTTAATTTCACCTTTTAAGTATCATCCCTTCCTATTAAATTGATCCTGTGGGATAGCTCGAGGTCTTTGATGTCTAACCAAGCTCTAAGCCTCCACAGTGCCTGCTTCAGGCCATTGGGACAAATGGTTCTCATCTGCCCATTCCACTGGGGGAAGTCTTCTCATGCTTGGGGTAGACACACCTCTAACTCACCAAAGGATTTGAGGCCCCTTGGTTACTCTCAACCTGGTTTGGCCCATCTGCAAAAATCGTTTTCCTGGAGTGTGATGGCTGTGTGTGTTACAGCTTCTCAGAGCTACAGGTAAGAGTTGGGTGACAGGTGGACATCGAAGGCGGCCAAGCAGCCCTGAAAAGGGCCCTCGGAGCCCTCTCCCCAGAGGGGCTTGTCCTCCCTGAACACCCCTAGCAAGAAAGTTAGCAGATGCTGACTCTTGGACCCAAGACACCACTGCTGCTGGACCTTGCCAGGCTACCAGGGCAGCCCTGTGGTGTGTCAGGAGGAAACAGGCTACAGTCAGAGCACATGGGTTCAAATTCCAGCTCAGGTACCGCAGGCCACTGTGACAAGTCTCTGGGCCTCAGTTTTCTCCTCTGTAAAAGAAGGGAGAAATCTAGATGATCTCTATTCCCTTCCATCTCCAGAGCTTTCATCTATAAATCAAGGATTGTTGAATACCTACTCTGTGCCTGGCACTGTGCTGGGTGCAAGGGTATGCTGGGAAATGTTTAACAACCATCTCTCCAGGAAAAAAATGTGCTAATGATACATGTCTAAGTTTAACCTGCTTAATTAACATTTCCTCCTCCCCTTTCTTAAGTCCAGAAAGTTACAAAAAGATCAGCTTTATGAATGGTGGCACATGAGACATGTGTACACATGAGTGCATGCTGGCTGGGGGGGGGGGGCACAAGCAATCACCTTCATTATTTCTAGAATCATTTTCTCTCTAACACCAGGGACTGTGTCTGTGCTGCTGGGTAGTGATGTCCCAATCCAATCAAGGATTTCCCCAGCTGATGGCCATAAGGATCTGTCCACAAAACTCACAGAAAGAAAAATGAATTGGTGATTGGATAGTCCAGGAGGAGTGTGGCCTCCCTCTAGAGAACAGGAAAAGCAGAGAGGGAGGGGGACACGGGGTGACTCAGGGGCCCCCCCTCCCCTATGCCCCTGGGGAGCTTTCTCCTTGAAGATTCAGGTCAAGAGAAGGGCTAGTTTTCATGGACTTTGCCCTCCCAATGCAGCTGCTCCAAGGAAACAAATTCACAGGCCAGTATTTAAATTTGCCTGGGAGTGAACTTCTCACACATGGGTACACATCCCTCCTTTGAGGTGCACACACACACACACACACACACACAGAACTACACACAAACACACACAAAACTCTACACATATGGAACTCTCCACACACACATAGAACTCCACACTCAAATACAACTCCACACACACACACACACACACACACACACACACACACACACACCAGGTTATCATTATCTCCTCAGGGTCATTACAAGACTGAGAATAAAACATTCTGTCACGTTGAGCCATAAGCCCTAAGCTTTGACTTCTCAGGATAAATGAGCCAACAAGGGGGAAGGGGAGCTAGTGGAAGACACAAAGGGCACAGGGGGTTTGGTTTGTTATTCTGATAAAAATGACCTCAAGAAGCCGGACCCCCAGGGGGGAGGGTGGTGGAGCCAAGATGGCAGTGTAGAAGCAGGAAAGCTCCGTATGCCCCCTCCGTAACCACCTCAAATACCTATAAAAAATGAATCTAAACAAACTTTAGGGCTACAGAACCCACAAAGTGACAGAGAGAAACAAACCTACCGCCGAAGACAGCCCATCAGGCTGGCAGAAAGGGGCCATTGCAGCCTGGGAGCCAAGCCCAACCCCATATGACTCCTCAGTTTTAGCCCCAGGGCGGCCCTGACCAGCAGCAGCTGGAGCAGACTTCAGGAAGTTGGGTCACCAGCAGCTGTGGTGGTTTCCAGAATTATCAACCCATAAATGCCAAAGACAAAGTGAGAGGTGAGTGTGGACTTTGGGAACAGGGGGTCCAGGAGGGCGGGCCGGCCTCTGCCCCTGAAGGGAGAAGTGGCTGAGGTGTGGTAACCCTGTTGCCACCCTGTGGCTGTATCAGAGCTCCTGGCCTGCGGATTGTAGGGGGACCAAGCGACCATTGTGAGGGGTAATCATTTTTCATTTAACCTGCTTTGATCTGGATCGCTGTCTTGGGTGGAGGTCTTGGTGTGCATGACCAGTGAGCTAGAGCCAGGGGAGACTTCTGAGAGTGGGCAGCCAACTAATAGCTCCAGCAGCTGTGAAAACCCCAGCACTCTGCTGTGGCAAAAAGCTCAAAAATCAAGTAATTGAGTGGCAACATGAGCAAGCAAAGGAAGCAAAGAAAGCACAGAAATCCTATTTTGGGGACAAAAAGGATCAAAGCATGGAACAGGAGGAAGACAACAAAGTCAGAATTCCTGTACCAAAAGTTTCCAAGAAAAGTATGAATTGGTTACAGGCCATAGAGGAGCTTAAGAAGGATTTTGAAAACCAAATAAGAGAAGTGGAAGAAAAATTGGGAAGAGAAATGAGAATGATGCAAGAAAATCATGAAAAGAGAGTCAACAACCTGACTGAAGAAAATAACACCTTAAAAAATAGACTAACTCAAATGGCAAACAAGGCTCAAAAAGCCAATGAAGAGAGGAATGCCTTAAAAAGCCAAATTTGCCAGATAGAAAAAACATCTCAAAAACTCACTGAAGAGAACAATTCCTTAAGAATTAGATTGGAGCAAATGGAAGCTAGTGCCTTTATGAGAAATCTAGATACTATTAAACAGATCCAAACAAATGAAAAAATAGAAGGCAATGTGAAATATCTCATTGGAAAAACCACTGACCTGGAAAATAGATCCAGGAGAGATAATTTAAAAATTATTGGACTACCTGAAAGCCATGATCAAAAAAAGAACTTAGAAATCATCCTTCAAGAAATTCTCAAGGAAAATTGCCCTGATGCTTTAGAACTAGAGGGTAAAATAGAGATTGAAAGAATTAACCAATCACCTCTTGGAAAAGATCCCAAAAAGAAAACTCCTAGGAATATTATAGCCAGGTTCCAGAGTTCCCAGATCAAGGAGAAAATATTACAAGCATTCAAGAAGAAACTGAATATTGTAGAAACACAATCAGGATAACACAGGATCTGGCAACTTCTACATTGAGGGATCAGAGTGCTTGTAATATGATATTCCAGAGGTCAAAGGAGCTGGGATTAAAACCAAAAATCACCTACCCAGCAAGACTGAGTATCATGTTTCAGAGGAAAATATGGTCATTCAATGAAATAAAGGACTTTCAAGCATTCTTGATGAAAAAACCAGAGTTGAATGAAAAATTTGACATTCAGATACAAGAAGCATGAGAAGGTAAACAGGGAAAAGAAATCATAAGCAAGTTATCAAAGTCGAACTATTTACATTCCTACATGAAAAAATGATAATTGTAACTTATGAAACTTTTCTCAGAATGAGGATAGTTGAAGGGAATATAAATGTATATATATGTATACATACATATATGTTTCTATATAGGAGGGCATATAGGCATATGAGTACATATGTGAGTGTGTGTATATATGTGTACAGGTATACATAGACAGAGGGCACAGGACCAATTGAATAGGAAGGGATGATACTTAAAAGGTGAAATTAAGAGGTGTGAGAGGAATATAATGAGAGGAGATGGGGAGATACAGAATGGGGTAAACTATCTCATATAGAAGAGGCAAGGGAAAATGGTTACAGTGGAGGGGAAGAACAGCAAAGCAAAAAGGAATGGGAGAGCCATATAGGAGAGTAGGGGGAAAGGGGTTGAGGGGGGGGATGATGGAAGGGAGGGCAGGTTTGGGGGGAGGGAAGTTGGAAGCACCCACTTTTGAAAAGGGACAGGGTCAAAGTAGAGAATAGAACAAGTGAGGGGTGGGATAGGATGGAGGGAAATATAGTCAGTCTTTTACAATATATCCACTATGGAAATGTTTTGTGTAGATACACATGTACAACCTATATTGAATTGCTTATCTTCCCAGTAAGGGTTGGTGATGAGGGAGGAAGGGAAAGAATATGGAATTCAAAGTTTTAAAATCAAATGTTTAATATATATATGTATAATAATTATTTTACATGCAACTGGGAAATAAGATATACAGGCACTGGGGCATAGAGATCCACTGTGTCCTACTGGAAAGTCGGAGGGGGAATGGAGGAAGATAGAGGGGAGAGCAGATTGGGGGAGGGGGTATACAGTGGAATCACTGTTTTGGGGTCATGGGTAGGGGAAAGACGGGGAGAAAATTTTAACTCAAAATCTTGTGGAAATGAATGATATAAACTAAAAATAAACATAAAATTTAATTAAAAAAATAAAAGAAGCCTGATCCCCATCAGACTGAAGGAAAGAGTTGATGTGCTCTAGATTCAGAAACCTGTCCACTCTCTGTGGTTCTACCAATACCTTCATTTACAAACACATTTGTTTGCCATCCCCTGCCCCTGAGTCTGCAAGCCTCCATCACCTGTGAGGGACAAAGAATGAAAAAGAAAGAGAAGGGTGTCAGCCAAAGAAAGCAGTATGCCAACCTTGTTGGGCAGGGCATGCTGTATCCCACACCTGTAGCTCCCCACCTCTATAGAGAAGGAGAGAGGTCCATGTGCTTTCCCTTCTTCTCTTTGGGGCCAAAACAGGTCATTAGAGGTGCACAGCTCTCAGTTTTGTTTCTGTTGCTGGACTTCCCACTTGGGGAGTTGTCATCCTTGGGCACAGTAGTGGGGTGTGGTTGTACCCCAGTTTCTGTACACCTTCCCCATATCTGCTGCATGGTTCATTTCCAGCCACTTAGTGTGTGATAATACACTTGTGTGCCAGAATTTGTACATTTCCTGACCAACAGGAGGCAGCTTGGTCTCCAGTTTTTGCCACCATGCTGACATGGGCTGGTTTTTCCTTTCTCTGCCCCTTGGGCTACATTCCTAGCAGTGGGATCTCTTGGTCAACATGCAGGGGTGACATTTTACGGCCTTTCTTAGCATATTCCAGTAAGCATGGTAACATCTCTATTTGTGAGAAGAAATACACTCCGTGGGGAATTGTCTCTACAAGTCATAGGCATTAAAGCATAAGAGGCCGTGGCTGGGTATTTCCAGCAAATCCTCACCTACTTGTAAACTGCTAGCAGCAGAGCTCTTTATGGAGTGAATGATGTGTATACCTGCTCCTATGGGCAGCCAGATGGAGAGAGCACTGGGCTTGGAATCAGGAAGGAGGACTTGTCTTCCTGAGTTCAAATCTGGTCTCAGACACATACTAACTGTGTGACCCTGGGTAAGTCACTTAGCCCTGTTTGCCTCAGTTTCCTTATCTGTAAAATGAGCTGGAGAAGGAAGTGGCAGACCAGACCCCTCCATTATCTCTGCCAAGAAGACCCCAAAATGGTACGATAAAGAGTTAGACACAAATGAACAAAGACAGTAGCCACTCCGAAATGGGGACTCAAGTTGGGGCCACTTGGGGCTTTCCCTGGCCCAGGGCTGACTCCCACATTATTTTCACTTCTGGAGTTTTTAGTTCACAGTTTTGTTATTCATCTCTCTATGCCAACAACAGCAGCAGCAGCAGCTTGTGTTTATACATCCCTTTAGGGTTTGTGAAGCCCTGTAGTCTTCTCTCAGCTGCTTCTCACAGACCTCCCTGGGAGGTGGCTCATGGTCTCTCCTGTAAATCGCCCTCAGGGAGACTAAGAAGCGTGGCTTTCTGTTCCCAGGAGTCTCTGCTGGTCGCAGAGGGCTTGTTCCTTGTCAGTGTGCTCGGGTTCTATGAGCATTAAATACACAGTAAGGACCAAGGGAGGCTGTTTTTTCTTAGTTAGCCGTGGAACTAGATGTCCCTAAAGGAAGAGCAGACACAGGCGGGCACAGCTTAGCAAGACGTGCCACCCATCACCTCTGGGGACCACATCCTGCTGCAGGTCCTCCCTTGGGCGACACTCTGAATGAGGGAGGCGGCTGACAGTGGCTGCTTCTTCCCTTGACTCAGAGCAGTCAGAGAGATTGTCTCTGAGCAGGGCAGCTGAGTCACCTCCCCAATCTTGGGTCCATCAGGGCTCCAAATACTCTCATTGCCTTCAGCAGCAAAAGTTGGTAACACCTTTCAAAATCTTTGTCTGAGGCAGCTAGGGGGAGCCACAGTGCACAGAGTGCTGGACTTGGAGTCAGGAAGACTTGAGTTCGAATCCAGCCTCAGATACTTACCGACTGGATGACCCTGGGCAAAGCACTTTCATCTCTGATTGCCTCATTTCCCTCAACTGTAAAATAGGAATAATCAGAGCGCCTCCCTACCAGGATCAAATGAGATGATATTTGTAAAGTTCACGGCCCAGAGGAGCCACATAAGTGCTTGTCATACCCCCCCCCCTTTCCCCTTCCCTTCTCCTCCTCTCCTTATAGGAAAGAGCAGAAGAGAACAAGGCCAGAGACCAGACCACGGGCTCTACTCTGGAGAGCCACAGGACGCTGAGATGGAGGAGGAGCCGTGATGTTCCAACTCGTCCTGGGACCTCCCAAAGCAGTCCCAGGAGCCTTCACACAGTCATTCCCTGGAGTCCCAGTTCTAAAGCATCTCTACCTGGTAGATTGGGAATGGGGGGTGGGGGTGGAACAGTAATTCAGGGCTTCACTCCAATTTGCTTTCCTGAGTGGTTAGACCAATCCCCAACCCCAAGAGCAATGCCTTAGTGTGCCTAGCTTTCCACAGCTTTTCCGACATTGACTGTTCATCCTACGACTTTTATCATCTTTGCCAGTTTACTCAGTGAAAGGTGGGACTTCAAGCACTTTGTATGGCACCTGACATACATGATAGATGCTTAATAAATGGTTGTTGACTTGCCCTGACTGGCCTTCAAAGTCCATCAGGGATGTCTCATCAAAAAAGCCTTCCCTCGTGTGCTCCATAAACAGTAATCTCTGCCTCCTTAGAACTCATGCTTTCTCCTTTTTGGGGTTTTTAAACTCCGTGGCATAGAACATATTTTGTCTCACCATGCTAGATTAGAAGCTCCTGAGGGCAGGGACTTCTCCTTTGCATATTTAGGTTCCCTTAGGGCCATACATACTTCCATATTGCAGCAGATGCTTCCTCCGCCAGTGCAGATTGCAGCCCATCTAGCTTGTCGGTGTCCTCCCATATGCTTTGTGCAGGTCTTCCCCTCTCCTGTGTTGGGATCCTCCTCCAGGAATCCCAGGTGAGTATCACAGCAGCATGGGGGCTCTCCATCTGTTGTCCCTTCATCTTGCAACATGGCTCATTCATCTTTTCCAGTTGCACATCTCTCTGATCAGACGCCTTGCACACAATTCTTCATTGCTCATAAGCTACAGCTTAATTAGCCCCACCTTACATCTCTCCATCCCTGGGGAAAACTGGCAGCTTGCATAAGATCTGACTCCTGCCCTGGAAAGCCCATGGTCTAGTGGGGAAAGATGATGCCTGGGTACAGCAGGTCCTGATGAGAACCTTTGAGAGGGGCACAAATAGGCTCAGAGTTGGCTTCCTGGCACTGCCTCAGCCTCTCTGTCCTCCCCTAGCACTTGGCATTCTTCTCATTTCCTAATGCTCTCTTCACGGCCTTGTGGGCAGGCACCCTGCTGCTGTCTGGAGCTTGTGCATTCCCAGTACTGAGTTCACTGTGTACCCGGCAGCACAGGTGTCCAGTGTTCCTTCGTGGGAAGTCATTGTTCCATGAGAACAGTGTGGGTCCAATGTTAGCCTGGAGGAGGCTGCCCCCGGGCTCTGGGCAGCCAGTGAAGAAGACCTCAATGGTTGGCTAGGGGCTGGTGGGCTGTGGCTTAAAGGAAGCTGTCTGTTCTCTGTAAATGACTCTCACCAGGCAAGCTGCAGTGATGTCGAGGCCGAGCTGCCCAAGAGAGGAGGAGTCCATTAGGCAGCTGTGGTCTAGAGATGCACTCTCTCTGCCTCACATTCTGGGCCAGCTTCCATGGGAATGGCCACTCCTCAGAGAGACCTGCTACATCCACATTTTCTGAAAAGATTATGTGGATTTTATTTTAGCATCAGTGGCCAGTGCAGGTACTCATGTCCCTGAACAGGGATGATTCCTCCACTGAACACCATGGTAGCTCTGGCTTTTAAGAATATGCTTTTGATCCTGTTTAAGAAGGGCTTAGTGTAGCTATACTTTCTAGAGTTTTGGATATAAATTGGTCCCGAGTTTTGTCAAAAGCTTTTTATGTATCCAAAAAATAATTATGCGGATTTCAGTCTTTGTTGTTTATATTGTTAAATATGCTAATAGTTCTCCTAATGTTGAAGCATCCTTTCAACCCTCGTATGAATCCAACCAAGTTACAATGAATTATTTTTTGTTTTAATCTTTTTTATTAGGGACTTCACAAACATAAACATTTCAAAATATAAAAGACAGAAAAAGAAAATTGTATATGAAACTGACCTTTTTTGTAAATTGTTTTAAAAGTGTATAGTAAATTTTCTTTCTCTTCCTCCCTCTTTCTTCCTTCCTCCCTCTCTCCCTTCCTTCCTTCCTTCCTTCCTTCCTTCCTTCCTTCCTTCCTTCCTTCCTTCCTTCCTTCCTTCCTTCCTTCCTTCCTGCCTTCCTTCCTTCCTCTCTCTCTCTCTCTCTCTCTCTCTCTCTCTCTCTCTCTCATCATTAACAACCACCCATTCCCATCATATCTCTACAGGGCCCCCCTTCCCCCATTGAAACTTTCCCTGGTAACAAATTATTATTAACAGCTACAATGTATATAGCACTTTTAGGTTTGCAAAGCCCTTTACATTATATTGTCTCATTTTATCCTCACAATATGTGAGGTAGTTGTGATTATTATCCTCATTTTACAGATGAGGAAACTGAGGCTGAAGACTATTAAGTAATGTATCCAGTGACCCACAGCTAGTAAGTATCTAAGGCAGGATTCAAAGTCAGATCTTCCTGATTCCAAGTCCACATTGTATCCACTAGCTACTTCTATTGAAATAACTTTACACACAGGTTAGGTCTGCACTGACTAGGACATCATTGTTCTGCAAGAGGTCGGAAGCCATGTTTCATCATCAGTTAGGAATAATCACGGAGTCAAGAATCATCACTGAGCTGATTGGGTTCTAAAGTCTTTCAAAAATGCTTTCCTTTCCATGAGCATAATCACTGTATACATTGTTTTCATTCCACTCACTTCATACTTTCATTCCCTCAGTTCATACATTTCTTCCTAGGCTTCTCTGAATCCATTCTTTTTTTGTCATTGCTTATGGCACAGTAATACTTCACTCTAGTCAGAGATAGATCATGATTCATTCAGCCACTCTCCAGTTCACAGCTCCTTCCTTTGTTTCCAGTTCTTAGTGACTGGAAGCACTAAGGGCTGCTGTAAACATGCCTTGTAGGCATGGCTCCTTCCCCTCTATCTCTGATCTCTTTGGGGCTCGTGTTGGATAATGGCACTGAGGTCAAGACCAGGCTGGTGGTGTTTGGTGGGCAGCATTTCCATCTAGTTTATGGACAAGACTACTTTTTCATGGGCTTTCTTCCAAGCTGAGTGGGGCGGGGGGGTAGGAGGGAAGGTGCTTGAAGGCTCCTTCCACCTCGGGATCTACAAATTGCAGGATTTCTCCTTTGAGATCTTGTTCTTCTAAAGGATGAGAGCACTAATGTTCGTCACTACGGCAGAGCTGGCTGGAGCCCCTTTCCAGACTGGGCTCTGGGGCAGAGACCTTAGATGCTGCCACCTGCTGGTGAAGAGCATGCATTACCTCCCCTTTCAGGAGCACAGAAATATGTTGGGATCTTGGAGCTGCCTTCTGACCATGCCACTCGTCCAGTGAGCCGTGGGTTCAATCGTGGTTAAGTATGGTTGTCTCTGGATTCAGCCATCTCCTACATTTGGGAAAAGACTTGTGTGTGTGTGTGTGTGTGTGTGTGTGTGTGTGTGTGTGTGTGTGTGGTGGGGGGAGAGGGGAGGCTGCAGACTAGCCACGGACCCACCAGACCTTTCTCTGGGGTAGAAGGTTTTCTGGGGACCAGCCTTCAGGCACCAATGCCCACCCAAATAGTGAAGGAAAATATTTCTGGGCAACAACAACCTACGATCATAGGTCTGGAGCTAGAGGTGACCTCGGAGACCCTCCAGGCCATACCCCTTATCTTATAGAGGAAGAAACTGAGGCTCAGAGAGAAGGCGACCTACCCAAGGTCACAGGGTGGCTGGCAGCAGAGTTGGGACTCCAGCCTAAGGTCCGTGAGGCCCCTGGACCCAGCTGCTTCTCATTTTAGACCCTTCCCATCTCCCCACTTTCCAGGATCTTACCCACCCATCCTAGACCAAGTTTTGGGATGGGCTTTCCGCAGAGACCTGGCCAGGAGACCTCTCTGGAACAAAGCGGGGGCAGACTCCCAGTTCTCTCCCTCGACAGTCTGACTTACTTGTGCCAGTGGGCCAGGAAGCCTGGCCATGCTGCTCCCTAACAGGAGAACACAGAGCTAAGAGAAGCCCTATGCTCAGAACAAAGTTCAGTTTCCTGTCTTTCCAGGGAAATATGTGGCCCACTTTTGTGAGCCCGCAGAGAGCTGCGGGGCAGCCAGCCCTGCACTCTGCAGGGGACATTCTGTGGGACACTCACACTATGCTGCAGGTCTATGCTCCTGCCTCAGTCATGATGCTGATATCACAGGGTAAGAGAACCAGCTCTCCCATCCATGCCAAGGGAAAGTGAAGGGAGGAGACTCCCAGTTTTCATCAGTATGCCCTGCATGCTCGCCGGGTAGATGATCAAAGATTCAAAAATGACCTGGCCATGGAATTGATTGCTCAGGGCTGGGGATGTGTCCCTAACATCAGGTGATTGTAATTTTGTTCTTTTGTGAAGCAAATCTGGTGTCAGGGAAAAGCTATGGAGAGAATTGATTTCTCCCCCATTGCCTCCCAAATATTAATTCTATTGGAAAACGATTCCGCAGATAATGGAGACGACGCTCTTCCCAGCCCCTTTAAAGGTTAATCCTGCCGGGATGGCAGGCAGATAATGGATTTAGATCCACTTCTTCCCAAACCTTATTACCCAGAAGCTGAGCAGGAGGGCGGCCGGGACCTTGGGCCAACGTGACCTTGTGTCTGCTTGCAAGGAAAAGTCCCAAGAAATAAATCCGAGAACGACCATGATGATGTCTGAGGGAGCCATGGAATGAGGCATTAGAGGGACCACTCCTCTCAAAATGTTCATAGACAAAGTACGCTGGAAAGTGCCCTAGATTTGGAGCCAAAAGCCCTGGCTTCGAATCCTGGCTCCTCTCCTTCCTGCTTATGAGGCCATGGCCAAGTGGGCTCACTGTCGTAGAGTGCTCGGAGCGCTGGGCCTGGAGACAGACAGACCTGAGTTCAGATCTGGATTTAAACATTTACTAGCTGTCTAACTGTAGGCAGGCCACTAAACCTCAGTATCTTCATCTGTAAAATGGGGATAATACTGCCACCTTTCTTCCAAAGGTGTTGTGAGGATTAAATGAGTGTACATACACACCACACCCACATACAGCTATGTATGTCTATACATCATTTTGCAAAACTGAAAGCATGATATAAATGCTGGCTCTTATTAGTTAGCTCTCAGTTTCTGTAAAATGTGCTATGTGCCCATTGCATTGTGTCTACCTGAAGAATGCCCCTGACTGCTAGTTCCTTAGCTCTGTAGATAACACCTTCCACTTTCCAGGTGAATGGCTTTCTAAGTCTCTAAGCTTTGACTCTTTTTTTCCCCTGGGATCCTTGGATAGGAAGGACCAAACTTCCAGCTAGCATGAGGAGCAGGGGACATTCTGTGGGACACTCACACTATGCTGGAGGTCTATGCTTCTGCCTCAGTCATGGTGCTGATATCACAGGGTAAGAGAACCAGTTGACCTCTGTCTTCAAAGAGCATAGAAAGAGGTCTGGTAGGGGGCCTCTCTTCTACTCTCTAGAGTATTAGTTAGGGGTTTGTTGTGATGGTCTCTCTCTCTCTCTCTCTCTCTCTCTCACACACACACACACACACACACACACACACACACACACCCCTACAGTTTGGGGAAACAAGCCAGAAGCATCTGCAGAGGCAGAGAGGGATTCTGAGCTGTATCAGGAGGTGGGAGAGAGAAGGATGTCACACAGAAAAGGAAAGAAAGAAAGAGAACCTTTGAACCCTTGGCACCCTAGGAAACAAATGTGAGACTCTTCCCAAAGAGGAAAAGGGGATGGATGGGTACTCTGGGGAGGAAGCAGCCACCTGTCATTACAGGAATGATGACATGGCTCCTTGGGTGCTGTCTGGGGAATACTCATTCCATCAAGGTCCAAAGAAGAAGAGGTGAGGAGTGGTGGTGGGTGGGTGAGGCAGTCATCTGTTGACTGGTTAAGTCCAGTCAGTAAGCATTGATTAAGCACCTACTGTGTGCCAGGCATGGTGTTAAACCTTAGAAATATTTTTTAAAAAGGCAAAAACCAAAACCAGTCCCTGTCTCAAGGAGCTCACAGTCAAACAAGGGAGACAACATGACCATGACTGTATACATACAAGACAGAGTCAGGGTAAATGGGAGCCATCTCAATAGAGAGGTTGGCTACTTTCTTGGTGCATGTATCCAAAAGATGACAGATTCCCAAGACTAGCCAAGCTGCATGGTCATGACTTCCTTCTGGTGACTCGCATGGGTGCAAAGGACATTGCCAGGAGGAACCAAGGATTAGCAAATCCTGGGTGATAAACTGAAGATGGTTGGGGGCATAGGTGGCATTTTCATCATTGACACCCATCAAAGGTGAGGATTTAAGGTGAAACAGAAGAGCTGACTAAGAAGATGGTGTCTGCCAGTGTGGGTTGGATTTTGGGATGCAATTTAGGATGTAAGCAGGTAAAAGGATGAGTTTGGAGGAAGGATCTGTAAATGACATATTTCTTTAAACATTAAAGTGGTTTTAGCACAAATTGTAAAAATTGAGAAAATGGTGAATTCTGTAAACCATAGGTTGGTGAGCTTAATGTGAAGCCCCAGGACAATCCTAGACTGGAATATTAGAGTGATGATACATAATCATGATACATTCACCAACAATACACCAATAAGGCAATAAAATAAAATAAAATAAAATGGGGGCAGGGAGCCCATGAAGTTGGATGGGAAAAAATCTAGCATGTCCTTCAATTTTGCATGTTTTACAAAACAGCATGATTCTGAGAAGAGGTCCATAGGTTTCAAGGATGACTGCCAAAGGGGTCCACAACACACACCCAAGTTGAGATTCCTTGGTTTAAAAGACAGGAATGATCAGCTCCTGGGCAGTGATGGAATACCTTGGACAGGGCCTGGTAAGGATGCGTTTACCGATAGCAATAATCCATGTGGAGATGCAGCTTGGCTTTAGCAGGTAGAGATTGAGAGCTGGCCTTGTTGTTAGGAGGAACTTCACTGGAGCGCTGCCTCTGACCCACCTGCCTCCATGATCGTGGGCATGACGCCTCATCTCCCGGTCTACTAAGCGAGTTTCTAAGACGGTTTCAGAGGAGATGATGACTGTATTGGTAGAGGGAGTTTCCTCCTTTGGGAGTTCCCTTTTGTCTCTGGCCAGTTGTTCTTGATAATAACAACTAGCGTTTATATAGAGCTTTAAGATTTGCTTTACCAATGTTACCTCACTTGATCCTCATAACAACTCTTGGAGGCGGGTGTTGTTAATGTTCCCATTTTACAGGTGAGGACACTGAAGCAGATTAAGTGACTTGCTCAGGGTCATACAACTAGTCAATGACTGAGGTCAAATTTGAACTCAGATCTTCCTGACTCCAGGTCCAGCACTCTCTGCACTATGGCACTTCCTAGACACTTATTCTCACAGAGGATAGGCTGGAGGGGTTACTGGGGCTTTGTGACCTGGACGTCACAAGTCCAGTCCTTATTTTGAGTAAGTAAAAATCTAATAAAATGGACTTTCAGCTAAAAAAGAAGGGGAGAATAATGGGGCTGCCAGGATGGCAAAGTGGGGGCTATCAGTGTTCAGAAATCTCCAAAAGGGCTAGTGAATGTGATGGAGAGTAACTGAAACAGCTCCCACGATAGCCAGGTAAGGCCCCACACAAGCTAAGAACCTCGTGACTCTCAATTCTTAGAGCCCTCCCCCCCAGTAACCTTACCTATAACCCCAGCCATCATGTTCTGGGCAAAGGGAACAGTGGTTTGTGATTTGGGGGGCATCTCTGCCCACTCCCCGGCAGTGGCTTAGCCTGGACCATAAAGGAATTTCCAAAGTGGGGAGGCCTCCCAGTCTAATACAGATTTTAAATTGTTTTATACAGATTTATAGGTGAGCTCTATCAAAAGTTTAAAGAACAAAAAAAAAACCTACAGTGCACAAATTACTTGCCAAAAATTGGAAAATTTTTCACCCTATCAAACTCCTTTTATGAGATAAACATGGTCACAATATCTGTACAAAGATATCAAATGCGAGGGGAAAACTTTAGATCTTATTAATAATAAAAAAAGAATGATGGAAAATCAAGAGTCACTGACGTATATGATTAATCTCACATTTATAGAAAATCAGGATGAGAGC
>NW_027186458.1:9475519-9485199 GCF_028583685.1 Petaurus breviceps papuanus
GGGCATCCTCAAGGACTGCAGGGGTAAGAAATAAGCAGCCTTTCTCGAGTGATGTTCAGCAGCCGACCACATCTGTGCCCTTACAAGATAATAGCAACAACAAAATCTAACATGGATATAATAATTGGCAACTGGCAAAGCTTTTTATAAACATTATCTCATTTTATCCTTACCACAATCATGGGAGGTAGGTATCCCATTTTATGGATGAGGAAACTGAGGCAGATTTGCACATGGGGTCTCCTGGAGACAGTTCAATGGGCCTCCCAAGAGCAGCCTGTTAAACTTTTCAGTGGGATCATTTGCATCTCAGAAATCAGCAGATGCTACAAGTCAAAACTGGGTTTATTATTTTGGTGATTGTAGACTTCAGAACGTGTTAGTAATTGTAGTGGCAACCTCGCTGGCATCCCCAGGATGGCCGCTAGCACAGGTTCTTGGATCTGCTTTTCTAGGAAAGAGAGCTGCTGTAGGGGTCAACAGTCTGGTTAATCACATTCACTAGTTCAGGGGAAAAGTCAGCCCCCTGAGCTTCAGAAAAAATACAAGCAGAGAAATAAAGACCCACAGACAGGTCTTTGACTGCCTGAATCAAAGCAATATTGCCATATGCTTTACATATATCCCTGGATGGAGAGCACCTTTACATCTGAGCCATCAGGGGGCTCTGAACTTGCTGCAGACCAAGGGATCCAAAGATCTTTCTCATAAGTGAGCCCCCAAAGAAAATACCAACTCAGAGCATTTATACACTTCTCAGACCCAGAGGGCATCACCACCGTTGTGACTCAGGGCCTAATTACAAAATAACAAAAGCTATGGGCCTTCCTACAAGCAAGCCTCCCCTAAGCAAGCTTCCCTTAATGGGCTCCACTTGAGGCCTATTAATGGGAGGAAAGATCTTAAATCCCACTAGCATTGAAGTAATGCAGATTCATCCTAAAATTGTGTCCTGTACATATTGTTCCCCCTAAAGAGCCAGTTGTTAAATACTTGTCAGCACACCATTCCTTGCCCAGGTCACACTAGTATTTAAAGTTGGATTTGAACTAGGCAATTTGAGATGCAAAGGCATTGGACTTCTACAAAAATCTCTTTTACATGTTCTTTCACAAGGTGTCTCCTGTCTATGCATAAAAATCACCCCTTGAAAAATATGACACCAGAAACTATCCTATTCAGTTATTCTCTGTCTCTAAAACCCAACAGCAAGGCATAAAAACAGGAAGACGAATGCTCACTGAAGGCATTTGTTATTGAGGTGCAGGAGAGCCATCACAGAGTCCAAGATTGCCTGTGGATGGGGACATCCTCCAAATTCTCCTGCTGGTGGATGACAGTGTTGGTGGCATCAAGCCTCAAAACATTGCAGAGCCTCTTGATCCACAGTCACTCAAGGAGTTTAGCCTGACCATCCACATAGGAAAGACCAAGCAGATGAAGAATGTCTAGTGCCCAGATTTCAATATACACTGGAATAGACACCCAGAGAGTGTGTCCATCAGCATCTCTATCTGCGACAAACAAGACAGATGGACATTGGGCTGGGTCTAGAGTTGAACAGGAAGAAGAGAGTATGTTGGATCATCTTTTGGAAATGACAACATTCCCTTAATGACTCCTGGCTTCCTGGGAATGCAACCTTCTACTGGTGTTGCTATATGGCAGTGACTTGTGCCATACAAATCTTGGAAGAGTGCAAGGTGAATATCAGTCAGAGGGCAATGGAGAAGTTCATTGTGGGCATGAGCAGGCTGCAACATTGAATTGAAGAAGGAGGATCTCTTTGAAGAAGGACAAGAGCAAAAGATGTTCTCAATAAATTATGTGATAGGAAGAGAAGGTGGGCTGTGTTCAGCATGAGGGATTACTGGGAGACTGCGGCAACCAGAGTTAAATGACTTGTCCAGAGTCACAATCTAGTAACTGAGTATCTGAGGCCAGATTTTAACTCAGGAAGATGAGCCTTCCTGACTCCAGGCTCATGCACTGGGCCACCTAGCTGTCCTACACCTGGAACCTCAATTTCCTGATCTGTACAACAAGATAGACATCCACATCTTATCTAAGTGATTATTATGGATTATTGATGAGTGGGAAGGGTGTCACTGAGACCCTTTGCCCATTGCCAGAGTTCAGACCAGTTTCCAAGATGTCACATAAAAAGGCAACTTTGCCCAGGATTGGGGTGCAGACTTCTCTTCCCCCACACTGGGAAAAGGGAGGGGTTGGTCCTGATACAAATGACTTCCACTGTTAAGATGAGGCTGGCAGAGCACTGCCCAGAGCACTGAAACCCAGGCTACCTTTGTTGCCAAGTTCAACCTCCAGAGGTCAGAATCTGAGCCCTGGGAGCCCCAAAGCAGCCTACCAAGTGGTGGGGATCCCAGGAACAAAGGAAGCCTGAGGCTCCAGCTCTCCAAGCCCTTGACTTCCTTGCTGTCTGCCTATTGCCATTAGCCCTGGGAAGGGAGGCCAGGCAAATCCATTTCATTTTCAGATGATCTGATTTATTGCATTTGTAAAATTAAGTGAGAGCACTCAGCAAGTCAAAGAGACTGGTAGGCTGGAGCCCCATAGGACAAGTAACAGGTGGCACCTCTGCCTGTAGCCCCCTTCTGAGTCTGTGACCAGGAATAAACTCCCCACTCTCCCCTTCTACAGAGAAGGAAACTGAGGCCCAGAGAGGGATGAGGTCTCATCTAAGACCAGAAGGAAGTTAGTGGCAGAGCTGGGCCTCAGACTCTTCAAGAGAACACCAAGAAGAGGTTCTTTCCCATCAATGGCCCACAAGCCTTGGTCTGGGCAGCTTGACTCCCATCATGCCTCTATCACTCATGGACAGCCTTGGGATTGACCTTCTGGAGCAGAGGTTGAGAGTCCTAGTTAGTAAATGGAGGTATGGGGCGGGGCAGGGGTGGTTTGTGTTCTTTCATTTGGAGAAGTGAGTAGAACAGTGGGATGTTTCCCACTTTTCCTTACCCCTGCATGCAAATCTGATAAAAGAAAGTGGGAAGGCAAGAGCCCTCTGTAGCTCTCCATCCCCAAACTCCCTCCTTGGAATTCCCCCTCAAAAGCCAATGAGAGTGATGGTGAGAAGGGCCCCCAACTGGCCTTTGAGTCAGGTCTGCCTCTGCCATGGGTTTGGGGACCTTAGTCAAAGCACTTCAGTTCAGTTTAGCCTGCTAGTGTTCGTGGGCAGGGCACTAGAGATACAAAGATGAAGGAAAAAAACACTCCCTCCCCTCCAGGAGTTTATATCCTAGCAGGGATGTGGTTTTAGTGGAAAGAGCTGAGTCCCTCAGGAAGAGCTGAGTTCAAATGTGGCCCCAGACACTTACTAGCTGTGTGACCCTGGGCAAGTCACTTCAGTCCGTTCGCCTCAGGTGCCTCATCTGTAAAATGAACTGGAGAAGGAAATGTCAAATCAGTCCATTATCTTTGCCAAGAAAACATTAAATGGTGTCACAAAGAATCTCATTCACCGAAATGACTGGACAACAATGCTGTAGAGTGTAGTCCCCCTACCAGCTGCCACATGACCAGGGGGGGGCCGGGACTCATACAGGGAACACCCACGAAGGGGCACACGCGTGGAGCGCAGGGCAGATGTGCCCCCGAGGGCGCTCACGCCTCCCAGGTGATGTCCTTGGCGGGGCTGCCTTCTCGCAGTGGTGCTGGACAGCTCCTCTGGGTTGCCCTTTGCTGCCCTCTGCTGGCCGTCAGTGATGCTGTGTCTTTTGTGCTATTCTCAGCCAGCTTCTCTCCAAAGGCCGGGCTGGCTGTCTATTAGCCATTTATTATTATTTTAAAATATATTTTATTTTCCACTAAAGTTCGTGTCAAAACGATTTTAACACTTGTTTTTTTCAAGTTTTGAGTTCCGAATTCTATCCCTCCCTCTCTCCCCTCCTTCCTCTCCGAGACAGCAAACAATCAGATATGGGTTGTACATGTTCAATAATACAAAACATTTCCATATTAGTCATTTTGTACAGGAAGACTAGAATAAAAGAAAAGGAGTGAAAGAAGAAAGTGACCAATAGCCTACTTCAATTTGTATTTAAACAGTATCAGTTCTTTCTCTGGAGGTAGATTGTCTGCTTTATCACTATTCCCTTGGGATTGTCTTTAGCTATTTATTTTAATTCAATTCAGTTAGCATTTCTTAAGTACCTACTATGTGTTGGAAACTGAGACTTTGTGGTAGGACAGAGACAAAACCAAATCTGGTCTGCCATCGCTAGGGTGCCTTGGCCCAGGGGTATTAGCAGCACACCCAGGTACAAAAACCAGTGGAAGCTCACCAAATAAGGTTGGCCTTGCAACTATCTTATCTCTGACTTGTTTTAGGTTCCCTCATCTCAGTCTATCTGACTTGGACTTAGAAAACGTCTTCAAAACCCTGTCATACCCTGGTTATTTATCTATATTCCTCCAAAATATCCCAGGGATCCACTTATCAATACTCTATGGGTCTGGGTTGGCTGGATTCTTTTCAGCTGCCTCAAGGTCAAATGGAAAGACCACAGGGAGCTGCTTTTAATTCACTTTTTCTAGTTCCTGATTTCATTTTGTATTCTTGATAGCAAAAAAAAAAATGACTGGTCTCTATATAATGTCTGTTTGTTGTTGTTTGGTCATTCACTCATGTCCAACTCCTGGTGACCCCATTGACCATAGCACATCAGGACCTTCTATCTTCCACTGTCTCCTGAAGTCTGTTCGAGCTCATGTTCATTGTCTCCATGACACTCTCTATACATGTTATCCTCTATCATCCCCTTTTCCTTTTGCCGTCAATTTCTCCCAACATCAGGGTCTTTTCCAGGGAGTCCCATCTTCTCATTATGTGGCCAAAGTATTTAAGCTTAAGCTCCAGTTTTTGACCTTCCAGTGAATAGCCTGAATTCATTTCTTTAAGTGTTGACTGACATGATCTCCTTGCTATACAAGGGACTCTCAAAAGTCTTCTCTGGCACCATGATTTAAAAGCATCCATTCTGCAGCACTCAGCTCTCCTTATAGTCCAACTCTCACAGCCATACATTGCTACTGGGAAAAACATAGCTTTGACTCTGCAGACTTTGTTGGCAAGATGATGTTAGTCTACTGTACAGATTTGCCCTAGCTTTCCTTCCAAGGAAAAAGCGTCTTTTAATTTCATGGCTGCGGCCATCATCTGCAGTGATCTCTGAGCCCACAAATATCAAAACTGACCCTGCTTCTGTTTCTTCTCCCTCTGTTTACCAGGAAGTGGTGGGGTAAGTTGCCAAGATCTTAGGGGTTTTTTTGTTATTTCATTTTTATGTGAAGCTTCAAGTCAGTTTTGACATTCTCCTCTTTCACCCTCATTAAGAGACTTCTTAATTCTTCCTCCCTTTCTGTCATCAGAGTGGTGTCATTTGAATATCTGAGACTGTTGATATTTCTCCCAGCAAACTTAATTTTACCTTTTGATTTATCCATCTGGCATTTCATACGATGTACTCTGCATATACCGTGTTTCTCTGATAATAAGACCTATCCCGAAAATAAGCCCTCCCCTTACTGTGTAAGATTCCTCTAAAATAAGCCCTCCCCCGAAAATAAG
Organism: Petaurus breviceps papuanus; assembly: GCF_028583685.1. Lineage (NCBI taxonomy): Eukaryota > Metazoa > Chordata > Mammalia > Diprotodontia > Petauridae > Petaurus > Petaurus breviceps. The sequence goes on from NW_027186458.1 coordinate 9,481,113, forward strand.
CCCTATTGAGATTGCTACTGTAGTGAAGGTGATCCCCTGCGCTACACGCTACATTACGGTACCCTCTGTATGCACCGTCCTCCCCCCCTCCCCCAGGTGAAACGCACGCTGTGCTCCAAGCTGCATCCAATCAGAGCTGCAGCAGTGAGCGCATCATCCTGTTCTTCCCCAGTGATTTGCTTATTGAATAAAGGTACATTTTTTTGTTCACATTTACCTGTTTATTAAAATTGCTGTCAATGTTCATTAAAATAAGCCCTCCCCTGAAAATAAGCCCTCTGGTGTTTTTCTGTCAAAAAAAAATAATAAGACAGTGTCTTATTATCGGGGAAACACGGGTATAATCAATTTATCATGTAAACTTCATTTTCCTTCCCTTTCCCCTCTGCCTCACCCTAGAGATGGCTACCATCAGACACAAATAGGTATATCTGTGCATCTATATATGTAAAATTATTCTGTGCATACTTCTATTTACCAGTTCTTTCTCTGAATGCAGAAAATGTCTTTCCTCATCTGTCCTTTAATTTTAATTTGTTTATTTATAATAACCTAAATGACTTAGTTGCTCAGATGCCCAGCTTTCTTGTTGTGCAGTCATGTCTGACTCTTCATGACCCTGTGCATGATACCATGTCAATATGGCCATGGGGTTTTCTTGGCAAGCATAATGGAGGAGTTTCTCATTTCCTTCTCCAGTGTATTAAGCAAACAGAGGTTAAGAGACATGCCCAGAAGCACACAAATACTAAGTGTCTGAAGCTGGATTTGAACTTGGGTCTTCCTGACTCCAGGTGGGGTCACAAAGAATTAGAAATGACTAAAATGATCCAAGAACAAGTAAGTAGGTGAGATTAAGGTAAATATCACCCTCCCCTAGGCACTGATCAGGAAGGGTAATTCTGAATCCCTATTGTATTTCTAGGCTATAGATCAGACTTTCTGATGTGTGGTAGATACATATCATTGTAACCCAATGCTCCTCCAGGGAATATGAAAATGTAGAAGAGAATGCCCAACCTCCATGGTCCTAGACTGTACCTGACCTTACCCTGGCAGGCTAGTGGTACAAGCATATCTCTCCTCCCACTTTCCTCAAAGGCAGAAACTGTAGTCTCCCTGGGAGATGAGTGTAACCACATACAGATCAGATGTGTTGTATGTATCTAGGGACCAGTCATATGTATATGACAGCTACCAATCACATATAATGCATACACATTATATAAATATAGAAAGGCAGCCTCTCCCTCCCTCTCTTTCTCTGTCTGTCTCTCTCTCTCCCTATCTCTCTGTCTCTGTCTCTCTCTCTGTCTCTCTCTGTCTGTCTCTCTGTCTGTCTGTCTGTCTGTCTGTCTGTCTGTCTGTCTGTCTCTCTCTGTCTCTCTCCCTCTTTCCCTCTCCTGGGTTCAAGTCATGCCTTTGACATGTCCTGTCTATGTGACCCTGAACAAATCACTTGGCTTCTCAATGTTCTAGGCAACTCTTGAAGGCCATATAGTAATAGAGGGATTGCCAACCTTCATTGAAGAAGGAGTTTCCTTATTCAGGAATTTCCCTATCCTAGAGACTTCACAGGCCCAGACTTTATCCCTACAAAAATAGCAACAAGGGCAGCCGGGCAGTGCAGTGGATAGAGCACTGGGCTTGGAATCAAGACTTTTCTTCCTGATTTCAGATTTTTCCTCAGACACTTCCTGGCTGTGTGACCCTGAGAAAGTCACTTAACCCTTTTTTGCCTCATTTACCTCATCTGTAAAATGAGCTGGAAAAGGAAATGGCAAACCAGTCCTGTACCTTTGCCAAGAAAACTCCAGATGAGGTCATGAAGAGTCAAACAGGACTGAAATGGCTCAGCAACAATAATACAGCACCAGAGGACCAGTCCCTGTACCTAGGTAATGACTTCTTTTTTGTTCTGTTCTCCCCACTAATTTGACATAATGGATTCCCAGGAGAAGGCATGTCTTTCCTTCATGATCTCCCTGCTTTAGAGGTGTTGAGGAGAAGCCCTGGCTTGTCTGCGTCATGACCCCAGTGACGGGCCCCTGCAAGCTCTGAACACTGGGGAGAAATTGGGGTGTTTTTTCCAGTCTCTAGATTTAGGCAAGTACTCAGGAAGGTGAGAAATACATAAGCCAGTGCCTGAAGGAAAGAAGGTGCAGACCTTTGGAAACAGCGTGCAGCCTTCCCTTGATGATAGAGCCTGGCGTGGAGATGAGAGGGGAAGGTGTGTTCAGGACTCCTGCATGGACCTCTATAAAGCAGAGGCTGGAACAAAGAGACACTCCAGAGCTGAGATGGTCCATATCTGGTGCCATGTTTGGTGGCCTCATAAGGAGAAATGGGGTGTCCTGCCCTGGCAGAAAAACTGAAAGCTCTGAGGTGTGCCCTTTGCTCATGTCTGAGGAGGTTTTTCTCTCATCCAATGGGCTAGCAATGGTGCCTGGTGAGAGATGCGGAGCACAATGAGGAAAGATGATGGGAAGGAGGATGCAGGATGATGGAGGAGCGGTGTGGAGTGATAGCTGCTGCCACCTGCTGGAAGCTACAGAGAATGACAAGTGGAGCTCCTGGGAAGAAACCAGGAGCCGGTGTATATGACGGGAATGACAGATACCATCCAGGTCTCTGGGGAAAGGTTGCAGTAGGCAGGTGCTGGGTTGAGGGCGACCTTTCCAGGATCACAGTGTCTTGTTGAAAGGTTATCTAATCCAGTAAGAATCCCTTCTACAATCAAGCCTTTATTTCAGTCTTCCAGGGAAGGGCAATCCACCATCTCCCAAGGTCCATCCTTCTGCTTCTGGACAGCTCCAATGGGTATCTAGTTTGTCTCAACTTCAAGTCTTAATTTTCTTCTTTTCAACCCCTCCCCCCCCATTATTCCTGGTCCTCCTCATTGGGGCCAAACAGATCAAGGCTGATTTCCTGATGGGAACTCTTCAAAGACTTGAACACAATTATCATGTGGCCCCTGAACTTTCTTTTCTCCAGAGTAACCATGTCCCATTCTGTCAAAAAGTTCTCATATGTCATGGACTCTAGGCCCTTCTCCATCCTGCTTGCCCTCCCTGGACACTCTAGCTTAGACATGTCCTCCCAGAACTGACCACGGTATACAAGAGGATGTCTAAAAAAGTCAGAGGATAATGGAACTGCCACCTCTGCATTCTGGAAGGCTACACCCTCTTAATGCAGCCTGAGATAGCATTAATTCCTGGAGAGTAGGCTAGAGCCAGATTGGAGTGGGACTCAAGTGCTAAAGTGAGGGATTTGTGTTTTATTCTAGAAGAAATTTGGGAGACACATTAGAAATTAGGTTCTTAGAGAGTGTGCCTTAAGAATATCCCTTTGTGGGGCAGCTAGGTGGCACACTAAATAAAGCACCAGCCCTGGAATCAGGAGGACCTGAGTTCAAATCCCACCTCAGACTCTTAACACAAAAAGTAGCCGTGTGAATTAGGGCAAGTCACTTAACCCCAATTGCCCTCCAAAAAGCAAAAAAAGAATATCCTTTTGGCATGTCTGAGGATGATGGATTGGTGAGAGAATAAAGTCAAGGCAGGGATTCTACATAGGAGGCAATTGAGAGAGTCCAGGTATGAGGTGATAGAGACCTGAATAAGAGGGTCCTGACTGTGTGAATGGAGCAGAGGGGAGGGATTTGGGAGATGCTGTGGAGACAGAAATAAGGCTTGGCAAACAAGCAGAACACGGCGAGGGATCGGGAGTGAATGGGGAAGAGAATTGGAGGAAGACTCAGGTCTAGAACCTAGGTGAGTGGATGGACCGTGGTGCCCTCTGGGTGGGGGATACAGGGTGAGGTCGCTTCAGGAGTGAGTGAGTGAGTCTGTAAGTATTTATTAAGAGCCTACAAGGTTCCAAAGAGCGAAGGAGATTCCTCAGCAACAGAGTGTCACAGTCCTTGTCTTAGGCTTCAAACTTTAACCAGCCTCTTCTCCGTTCTTGCTGCTTCCCTCCACTTCTCCAGGTCCCAACCTCCACGGCTCAGCTTCTTCTGCCCAGGACTCCTTCCTCCTCCCTTCCTCCCTCCTCCCTTCCTCCTCCCTCCCTCCTCCCTCCCTCC